>NC_052162.1:90262558-90460679 GCF_902713615.1 Scyliorhinus canicula
TCAAGGTTCAGGGCTGAGGTGGTCTAATAGTATCCTCCTCCTCCACATGGTACCAAGTCCGACAGGATATGGCACAGGTGCCACACCATCTCCTTTTTGAGGTAGACCCTCCTGCGGCACATGCTGTCCTTCATCTGGTTCGAAGTCCAACAACACATTTACACGTTGGGCCATCACTGGCCTCCCCCCCTCCCTCTGAGTCCGCCCCAGCCTGATGGGTGGCTGGGTCTTCAGGGTGTGTGGTGGGCCACGATGGCCCACCGCCTTAAACCTCTGTCGATGCTGCTGCTGCCAGCTTCTCAGGTGTCTGGCCTGCCAATGCAACTGCGAGGGCAGATTCCACGGGGTCCACAATAATATAATGTAATATCTGCAAGGAATTGGAAAGGGTGAGAGACTGACAATCAGCTGTGGCTTCCACCCCGGGACTCATGGGTCCCCTAGGCCTCCCCACCATAACATCCCCTGCTATCCCTCAGGATGACATACAAAAGGCCCTGCACATTCATCACCAGCCGCAGCAGTGGTCCCTGGGCATCGGACCCAAGACCCTGTACTCCAAACACTCTCTAGAAACCCTGCCGGGACTGGGCACTTGTTCCCTTCCTGGCCTACACATACCTTCTGGCCGCGGGGTAGTCCCTAGTGCTGAGGCCCAGCTCTTGAGTGTTTGAATGTTGGCTGCTGCCTCCGCATTGCTGATGTCTCCAGTGTTCAGGGGAGGAAACCAGGCCTCACAGCCCGATTGGGATGCAAGGCAGTAACAACCGCCTATGTCATGGCATCCCCCCTCCACAGGAATCCACTTGGAGCTGTGAAGTGCTCACATAAATAGAATTGCCAATTTCCCATGAGTAATAGCTTTCAGCTGTGCAGCCAGTGGCCACCGCGTTCAACGGGTGATAAACTGACCTTCAGCATGTTACCACGGACGGGGTTCTGTCACGGGGTATTCAGTGGAACAGACAGCCAGCAGCTGGATCTGGCCCCGTTTTGTGAATACACGATCCGGGGTTTGCATGGTGGACCCGCGGTCGCTGGCCTCTCGTCCTGCACCCATCCAGGGGCGACCCCCCCCCCAACCAATGCCGGTCCACTCACTCAACCGAGCCCCCCGACCCACCTCCCCCAGGGGAACTGCTCGATTAGCGAATGGCTACTCACCTCCTCGATCCCCACAGCAGCCTTTGCGGCAGCTTCATGTTTTTAGATAGGTGTACTATACGTCATCCACTTGAATGCTCGCTGGGGAGGTGGTTAGATCACAGGAGGCCGTTCGGAAGTAGGACCATCCCGTTAACAGGATGGACATTAGTCTTAATTGGTGATTATCAGTTTCTTGCCACATTGCGGCGGGTTCCAGCTCCCGCCAGAGGGAGTGGGCCCTTAGATCGGAAACTGATCTGAGCCCGGCATGGTTCCCAATTTCAGCCTGTCCTACAATCTAACTGGTCCGCTCGGATTCGCACCTAGCGTGATTCGGCCAGTAGATCACACCTCTCATATTCTCTGAGTTTGCCGGTATTTAGCACAGTGGGCTAAATAACTGACTTGTAATGCAGAATAAGGCAGCAGCACGGGTTCAATTCCCGTACTGGCCTCCCCGAACAGCCACCGGAATGTGGAGACTAGGGGCTTTTCACAGTAACTTCAATGAAGCCTACTTGTGACAAGTGATTAGTATTATTATAACTCAGGAAGGGACTAATGGATTAATTTCTTAATTCATTTTCACTTTCCCTCAGTTGGATGCTTCTTAAACCCTCACTAGAATTTCAAGGTCATGCACAGTTTAAAGCTGCAATTCCTTATACCAACATTGTTCAAACCTAAATTATTTATCTAAGACTATAAAGGATTTCCTGGTTCATTGAAATTAATGTTCTTTCATAATTCACTTTCTGTGTCTTTCTCCCCTGTACTTTGAATTTACTAAGTACCTCCTCCATTTTTGTAAGCCAGGAAAGGGAATCTCCAGACGTTGCCCAGACCCACAGCATAACCGATCATTGTCAGCAAATATTCAGCCTTTGAGGTCCAGTAACCTCTCTCCACACGATCGTCAGTTTCATCCTTGACAGCCTGGGGGAAAAGAGGAAATGGCTGACTCAGAAATGAGACTTTCACAGACTAGAACTCAAACATAAAGCACTGTTCACCATTTTGCAGTAATTGGTTTGTCATTTGAAACACCCTGAACACCACAAAGGGACCCTATGAGTCATAACAATCAAAATCTGTAAGTTTACTATTTACTTATGTGTCTTCTGGAAGGTGATTATTCTTTTGAGAATCCTGTGATGCTATCCCTCTGTTACCTTATCTCCGTAACCCCGCTGAATCTTTTTTCGATACTGAGGGCACTTTAGCATGGCCAATCCACCTAATTTGCACATCTTTGGACTATGGGAGGAAACTGAAGCACCCGGAGAAAACCCCCGCAGACACTGGGAGAATGTACAGCCTCCGCACAGACAGTGACCCAAGCTGGGAATAAAACCCAGGGCCCTGGTGCTGTAAAGCAACAGTGCTAACCACTGATACCGTCCTGCCCCTAAAATGTTCTTAAATTCCACCAGTGGGATTTGAACCCATATCCCCATACTCTTAGCCTGAGACTCTGGATTGCTAATCCAGTGACATTACCGCTACCCCAGCATTATCTCCATTTACACAGTTCATGATGACAATCAAGTTCCCAGAGTATTTCTACTGTCAATAGGTTGATCTGCCAACTCGAAATTTTTAATTGTAGGGTATATGTGTTAGTTCTAGAACAGTTAGGATCAAGTGTAGTTATTCTGCATCTACAAGTTTTGCAAAACTAACATTTTGAAGGGAAAGTACCTGCTGCAATCACAGCGCAGCTAAAGCAGAACTGTATTTGCTTTAACAAGAACAGTTTATTCTGAGGTGAAATTTATAAAGGAAGTCCACAGGTGCCTGAGTTCTTTGTACACTTATAAATTTTAAACTCCAGTGTTGTGCTCCAGTTATTTTGCATCTCCTGACTTCACTCTCAAGTGATCTCACATCTACCACAGGGTGATAGCAGTTCAGTTGTACTTGTGCTATTTATGGTGTGTCGCCAGCTGAGAAGTTTAGTTGCATTGTTAACTCTAAAGGGCTTGAAGTCAATTATTCTTACTATTTTGTTAGTTATATGAGTGGACATAAGATTTTTCAGTTACTTTGAGGCAGCTCAAGTTAACCTATTTATGGCAGGACAAAATAGAAAACAGTACAACAAATGCTCAGATGTTTCATTGCAAATATCAACAACCGTGTTTGCCTGGGTTTCGCCCCCACAACCCAAAGATGTGCAAGGTAGGTGGATTGAACACGCTAAGTTTCCCCTTAATTGGAAAAAATGAACTGAGTACTCTAAATTTATTTTTTAAAAGGTTACGTTGCTGGGTTATGGGAATAGGATGGAGGTCTGGGCTTGGGTAGGGTGCTCGTTCCAAAGGCCGGTCCAGACTCGATCAGCTGAATTGCTTCCTTCTGCACTGTAAATTCTGTTCTGTCTGCTGCAGAGGGGGAAGGGGTGCTCTCTTGCTCTTCTTTCACACTCTGTGTCAGTGTGACTTTTCCAGTATATTGCTTTGCTAATCCCTGAGAGATTTTCCACTGATGTGGGACTACTGCTGCAGTTGCAAGTGGAGGGGGCGGGTATAATTTCTTATGCTTGACTGATTGATGTCTGGAGTTTTGTATCTGTCAGCTGCAGCCCCTTTTGGCTGTGGTGGGCATCAGGAAGGGGGTGCTCCCATGTTTTCTGCCATGCTCTGCATCAATATGGCTTTCCGGTGTATGGTTGCATTGTTTCTGTGGTAGTATGACTAGGGTGATTACAGTGCCTCAGAGCAGTGCTGCCATTGGGGCAGAAGACTCCCTGCCCATTGGCTCAGGCAGGCCATGTGCCTCTCTGCCAATTGGCTGAGGCTAGTCATGTGACTACTCACCAATAGGCTGGTAGCTCAGCCTATGAGGTGGGGTATAAGAACCCGTACCAGCTGGCAGTCGGCCTTTCTCTGTAAGTCGACTGCCGGGCACACATCTAATATATTAAAGCCTGTTGTTTGGAATTTCTTCATGACTCGAGTCCAATTGATGTTGCATCAGTTTCCCAGCCGACTTTCCACTGTTGCAAGTCTGGTATTGGGGCTGCAGGAGAGGAAGAGAGCAGCAGGTTAATTTGGATGCTAGTAACTTCATTGTAATGTTTGTCTGTTCCAGCCCCTTTAGTCTGTGGCGAGAGTACTCAAGCGATGCTTTCTCGCTCTTCCGCCATGCTCTGCGTCAGTATGGCTTTCCAGTGTATTGTTGCGCTACCGCCAAGCAGCTTTCAACTGCTCTGAGTTATGCTTGGGAGTTATGGGAGGAGGAGAGAGCGCCAGGTTGATTCGAATGCTGGTAACTTCATTGTGTTGTTGACTATTTAATATATGTTTGGTTTTCTTTGTGTAAATCCACTGTTGTACGTTGTGTTGTTACAACGGGGTGAGTACATTTGTAGTGAAATGGGGACTGTGTGCATGACGCGGTGCCTTTTCCTTGTCGGTTAATTTGTAATATGAAAAGTGGACAGTTAAGTAAGACCTTAAGACATAGGAGCACAATTAGGCCACTTGGCCCATAGTCTGCTCTGCCATTCAATCCTGGCTGATATTTTTCTCATCCCTGTTCTCCTGCCTTTTCCCCTGATTCCCTTATTAATCAAGAACCTATCTATCTCTGTCTTACACACTCAGTGATTTGCCTCCACAGCCTTCTGTGGCAAAGAGTTCCACTGATTCACCAACCTCTGGCTGAAAAAATTCCTGCTCATCTGTGTTTTAAAAGATCACTCCTTTAATCTGAGATTATGCCCTCTGGTTCCAGCTTTTCATACTAGTGGAAACCATCCTCTCCACATCCACACTATCCAGGCCTCGCAGTATCCTGTAAGTTTCAATAAGATACCCCCTCATTCTTCTAAACTCCAACGAGTACAGACCCAGAGTCCTCAACCGTTCCTCATCCAACAAGCTCCTCATTCCAGGGTTCATTCTTGTGAACCTCCTGTGACCCCTTCCAAGGCCAGCACATCCTTCCTTAGATACGAGGCCCAAAACTGCTCACAATACTCCAGATGGGGTCTGACAAGAGCCTTATACAGCCTCAGAAGTACATCCCTGCTCTAGTATTCAGCCTTCTCGACATGAATGCTAATATTGCATTTATCTTCCTAACTGCTGACTGAACCTGCACATTAACCTTAAGAGAATCTTGAACAAGGACGCCCAAGTCCCTTTGTGCTTCTGATTTCCTGAACATTTCCCCATTTAGAAGTCTATGCCTCCATTTCTTGTTCCAAAGTGCATAGCCTCACTTTTCCACATTGTATTCCATGTGCCACTTCTTTGCCCACTCTCCAGTCTGTCCAAGTCCTTCTGCAGCCCTTCTGCTTCCTCAGTACTACCTGTCCCTTTTCATATCTTTGTATTGTCTGCAAACTTAGCAACAGTCCCTTTAGTTCCATCTTCTAAATTGTTGGCATATATTGTGAAAAGCTGAAGTCTCAGCACAGAGCCCTGAGGCATACCACTTGTCACCAGCTGCCATCTTGAAAAGGACCCCTTTATCCCCATCTCTGCCTTCTGCCAGTCAACCAATCCTCTATCCATGCCAGGATCTTACCCTTAACATCATGGGCTTTTAATTTATTTACAGTCTCCTATGCGGCACCTTGTCAAAGGCCTTCTGGAAATAGAAATCAACCATGTCCTCTGGTTCTCCTTTGTCTAACTTCCTTGAAACCTCCTCAAAGAACTCTAACAGATTTATCAGACATGATCTCCCCTTGTGCTCAGTCCTACTTTATCATGCACTTCCAAGTACTCCGCAATCTCATCTTTAATAATGGACACTAAAATCTTACTAATGACCGTAGTCAGGCTAACTGGCCTATAATTTTAGAACCGTGTAGTCCATCCGGTCCAGGTGACTTATCCACCTTTAGACCTTCCAGTTTCCAAAGAACCTTCTCCTTAGTGATGGCCACTACACTCACCTGTGCCCCGATTCTTCTGGAGCTTGGCATCCCACTGATGTCTTCCACCATGAAGACCGATGCAAAGTTACTATTTAGTTCCTCTGCCATTTCTTAGTTTCCTATTATTACTTCTCCAACCACATTTTCCAGTGGTCCAATGTCTATTTTTGCCTCTCTCTTACATTTTATATATTGTGTCATGTGAGAGTACCTTTAAGAAATGAGTTTTTATAAATAGGGGTCTATAAATATCTGTAGTGAGTACCTTTAAGAAGTGGCTGTTTACCACTGCAGTGATGTCAGAGAGCGGGTGGAGCTGGGCTGTCTGTCAGCTTTTTACTTTTGTTTTTGAGCAGGCTGCAGGGTGTGTTTTAGTTTCGTTTTCAGAGCTGGATAGCTGCAGTCACAGCCAGAAGGTGTATGAATCTCTCTCTCTAATCTAAGGACTGTAAACCAATCCTGGTGATTTAAACTCATAACAGTAGTGACTTTATATTTGTTAAGTCTTCTGGGTGTACCAGAAGTGGTCGCAGAAGACCAGACGGGCTTTGTCAAAGATAGACAGCTTACCGCCAACATCAGGCACCTGCTGAACGTGATAATGACCCCCCTCTGGGGAGAGAAAACCAAAGGTGATCATCTCCCTAGACGCAGAGAAGGCCTTCGACAGAATTGAATGGAAATACTTCATAGAGGTACTGGAGCGGTTCAGGCTTGGAACAGGATTCACCACATGGGCACCAGACAAGGATGCCCACTGTCCCCGCTGCTGTTCGCCCTAGCGATCGAGCCACTAGAAATTGCGCTCAGAGCGGCAAAAAGCTGGGGGGGGGGGGGGGGGGGGATCCGAAGGGGCGGCAGAGAGCACAGAGTCTCACTCTATGCAGATGACGTGCTCCTCTACATCTCAGACCCACAAAGCAGCATGGACCGAATCATCGCGCTCCAGAAAGAGTTTGGCGCCTTCTCGGGCTACAAACTCAACATGAGCAAAAGCAAGATCTTCCCGGTACACCCACAAGTAGGTGGGGCAGCACTAACGGGACTGCCGTTTAAACAGGCCCGACTCAAATTTCGCTACCTGGGGATCCAAATAGCCCACGACTGGAAAGGGATCCACAAATGGAACCTCACCAGTCTGACAGAGGAAGTAAAAAAGGACCTGCAAAGATGGAACACACTCCCACTCTCCCTTGCAGGTAGAGTATAGACGATCAAAATTAACTTGCTGCCCAGGTACCTCTTCCTATTCAGCGCCATCCCGATCTACATCCCCAAGGGCTTTTTCCAAGCAGTAGACAAACTAATCATGGAGTTCGTATGGGGGGGGGGGGGGGGGGGGGAATGCTAGGATCACAAAGGAGGTCTTAGAAAAAACAAAATCAAGGGGAGGGTGAGCCCTCCCAAACCTGCATTTCTACCACTGGGCGACGACGGCCGAGCGAGTAAGGGGATGGATCAAGGAGCCAGGAGCTGAGTGGGTGTGTGCGGAGGAGACCTCCTGTAAGGGGACCTCTCTCCAGTCCCTCGCCATGGCGGCACTCCCATCCCCACCTAAAAAATACTCCAGCAGCCCGGTGGTGATAGCCACCCTCCAGTCCTGGAACCAGCTACGGCATCAATTTGGCCTGACCAAAATGTCAGACAAAGCTCCCATCTGTAACAACCATAGGTTCACACCAGCACTGACCGACGCCACCTTCAAAAGGTGGAGACAGGACAAGGGGACACTGACAGTCAGGGTCCTATACACTGACGGCAGGGTTGCGACACTGGACGAACTGACAGAAATTCCAGCTGCCCAGGGGGAATGAGCTAAGGTACCTGCAGCTTAGAAACTATGAAAGGGGACAAGAACTTACCCACAACCGCCACGACAGACATTACTGGAAGAGTTACTGGACGCAAGCATATTAGAGAGAGGAAACTATAGAGACATGTACACCGACTGGTAGAAGGGGCCGACACCGTACTGGACGCAACAAGAAGGAAATGGGAGGAGGACCTGGGGATCGAGATAGGGTGGGGACTCTGGAGCAAAGCACTGCATATGGTCAACTCCACCTCCATTTGCGCAAAGCTCAGCCTGATGCAACGAAAAGTGGTACATAGAGCCCACTTAACAAGAACCCGTATGAGTAGATTCTTCCCTGAGGTGGAGGACAGATGTGAATGGTGCCAAGGAGGCACGGCCTACGATGCCCACATATTCTGGACCTGCCCCAGACTTGTGGAGTACTGGACTTCCTTCTTCGAGGCCTGGACTTCCATCTTCGAGGCAATGTCCAAAGTGGTGGGGGTGAGGCTGGAGCCATGCCCGAAAGTGGTGGTCTTCGGGGTTTCAGACCAGCCAGATCTATTTCTGGGGAGGAGGGCAGACGCCCTTGCCTTTGCCTCTCTGATCGCCCGATGTAGAATCCTGTTCGGCTGGCAGTCAGCAGCACCACCTAAGGCTGCAGACTGGTTGTCCGCCCTCTCGGAATCCCTCCAAATGGAGAAAATTTAATTCACCATCCAAGGGTCAGACGACGGCTTCCACAGAACGTGGGAGCCATTCACCCGATTGTTCCAGCACTTGTTTGTGGCCAAAAAACAAGAAGAATCGCCAGGTAGCCAGGAACCAGGGGAAAGCAGCCAAAGCATGAGAGGGGGAGATAGAATGGGAAGGGGGAGACAACTCATTGTCAGAGGAAGGAAAGGTGAACACACTGGGGTGGGTGGGCGGAGAGTAGGGAAGAGACAAGGAACAATAGAGAACCAGGGAGGCGGGTGGAGGGGGGGGATGCAGGGAAATGTTAACCAACGTGACATCCACAGGAACAGAGAAAAAGGAGGACACAGGCGGAGGATGGGAGGGCCGGATGAAGCAGCAGCACGCACGAGAAGACAATGGTGGCGAAATCCGACCAGGAAAAGCGAGGAGCAACACCGGCACCAGACCCACTCGAGGATAGGTCTGAAACCCCGAAGACCACCACTTTCGGGCATGGCTCCACTGGAAGTGCCTCGCCGGCACGAGTGGATGCCTACTTACATATATATAGATATATCACATCCTGTGTAAATAACGGCAAAGTATACTCTGTGCAAAAATCCAATAAAAAACATTTTTTAAAAAAAGTCTTCTGGGTGTTAAAAGGACAGCTGACAGATTACTTAGTGTTGTATTCTTTGGTGAGTGTATTCAATTCACTGTTGCTAAGATGTTCACTGTTTGTTTTAGAAAGGTTAACTTGAGTTCATAGAATAAACAGTTTTGCTGGTTTAAAAAAATACTTTTCCATTT
Source organism: Scyliorhinus canicula (assembly GCF_902713615.1). Taxonomy (NCBI): domain Eukaryota; kingdom Metazoa; phylum Chordata; class Chondrichthyes; order Carcharhiniformes; family Scyliorhinidae; genus Scyliorhinus; species Scyliorhinus canicula. Next base: position 90,271,882 of record NC_052162.1, read on the forward strand.
CTGCTGCACCACACCTGTAGAGTGGGTTGTGTGCTCCCCATACCACAATCTATTAATGATGTGGAGATGCCTGCGTTGGACTGGGGTGAGCACAGTAAGAAGTCTTACAACACCAGGTTAAAGTCCAACCTGTTGGACTTTAACCTGGTGTTGTAAGACTTTCTCCAATCTATTAAAAGATGTGGGTCAGGTGAACACGATGATACAATTTTGGGTTCTCTAAACCCGGGCCCACAACAAATTGGGGGCTCAAGGGGGATAAAAGTCTACCTATTGGATTGGCTTAGTGAACTTAAAGACAGTGAGGGGTGAGCATATTGTGGTTCTTTTCAGGTGTGGTATTCTAGTCAGTAGGGAGTGTGTTGTGGACAATGGCTCTTTCAGAGGCTCTGACGTTGTTAGGGGTGGAGACGGTCACACGCAGTACCTTACAGACAAAGACTAAAAGCAGACTGTTAGATTTGGCAAAAACGTTGCAGTTAACATTACCTGACAAAATGCGAAAAGATGAGGTAATTATGGCGGTGGCTGAGCATTTAAAGTTGCCTGAGATACAGTTTGACTCATTGGAAATGGCTAAAATTCAGTTACAAATTAAACAAATGGAACATGAGAAAGAATTAAAGCAGCTTGAATACGAAAGAGACGAAAGAGAGAAGGAAGGAGAAAAGGATAGCCCGAGCAGAACAAAAAGAGAAAGGGAGACACAGATCAGCGAAAAAGATAAGGAGAGAGTTTGAACTTCAGAAAATGGCCATGAAACATGAGTCAGTTAAAATTGGGAGACATAAGACTAAACGTACAGCTGAATGATAGTGATGAGGATAGTGAGAAAGAGGCTCAAAGTCGAAGGTGTGGTGGGGATCTATTTAAATATGTTCAAGCATTGCCACGGTTTGACGAGAAGGAGGTAGAAGCCTTTTTCATTTAATTTGAGAAGGTGGTTAAACAAATGAAATGGCCACTGGCCATGTGGGTATTATTGATTCAAACAAAGCTGATACGTAGGGCTAGGGAAGTGTTTGCATCACTACCGGAGGAGGTATCTGGGAGCTATGAGGAGGTGAAAAAATCCATCTGAGGTGCATATGAACTAGTGCCTGAAGCCTACAAAGGTTTAGAAATGTAAGGAAATAATTTGGTCAAACATACATGGAGTTTGAAATGCTCAAACAGAGTAATTTTGAGAGGTGGATAAGGGCTTTGAAAATAGACCAAACGTGTGAAGCACTCAGAGAAATTATACTTTTGGAGGAGTTTAAAAATTCAATTCCTGATGTAGTGAGAACTTATTTGGAAGAGCAGAGGGTTAAAACTGTGAGGTTCGCAACAGAAATGGCAGATGATTATGAATAAGTTCATAAATCAAAGCGTGGTTTCCGGCATCAGTTTCAGCCTGTGCGGGATAGAAACTGGGTGCATGAGAAATACTCAAGTGGTAGAGACAAAGGTGATCTGATGGAAGATTAGGAGAGTGTACCTCAGATTAAAAAAGAATTCCAGGAGCGTGGAAAAGAAATGAAAAGGTTGAAATGTTTTCATTGTAATAAACTAGGCCATGTAAAGTCACAGTGTTGGTGGTTGAAGAAAAGCACGGGAAGGCTGATGCGGTAAAACAGGATAAGACTGGGGTTTGTTAAAGTGGTAAAGGAAAGCACAAGTGAAGCGAAAGATTGTACAGTGTGATCAAGAGGTGATTGATAAGATGGTGCCAGATCTCTTAAAATAATTTACTTGTGTGGGTATAGTTCGCTCATGTGTATCAGGAGGTTGCAGGTAAAGAAGTCACAATTTTAAGAGATACGGGAGCTAGACTATCTTTAATGGTAAGAGATGAGGAGTTATGTAGTTTGGGAAGAATGTTGCCAGAAAAGGTGGTAATATGGATAGAGCTAAGAAATAGGAAGGGTGCAATAACATTGTTGGGACTTTACTATAGGCCTCCCAAAAGCGAGCGTGAAGTAGAGGTACAAATATAAAGACAGATTATAGAACAATGTAGGAGCAATAGGGTGGTTGTGATGGGAGATTTTAACTTCCCCAACATTGAATGGGACTCGTGTAGTGTTGGAGGCGTAGATGGAGCAGAATTTGTAAGGAGCATCCAGGAGAGTTTTTTAGAGCAGTATGTAAATAGTCCAACTCGGGAAGGGGCCATGCTGGACCTGGTATTGGGGAATGATCCTGGCCAGGTGGTTGACGTTTCAGTCGGCGATTACTTTGGGAATAGCGATCACAATTCCATAAGTTTCAGAATACTCATGGACAAAGACAAGAGTGGTCCTAAAGGAAGAGTGCTAAATTGGGGAAAGGCTAACTATAACAAAATTCAGCAGATCGGGAATGTGGATTGGGAGCAGCTGTTTAAGGGTAAATCCACATTTGAGATGTGGGAGTCTTTTAAGGAAAGGTTGATGAGAGTGTAGGACAGACATGTTCCTATGAAAATGAGATAGAAATGGCAAGATTAGGGAACCATGGATGACGGGTGGAATTGTGAGACTAGCTAAAAGGAAAAAGGAAGCAGACATAAGATTGAGGCGACTCAAAACTGATGAAGCTTTGGAGGAATATTGGGAAAGTAGGACAAATCTCAAACGTGTAATAAAAGGGGTCATGAAATATCTTTGGCTAACAGGGTTAAGGAAAATCCCAAAGCCTTTTATTCGTATATAAGGAGCAAGAGGGTAACTAGAGAAAGGATTGGCCCACACAAAGACAAGAGGGAATTAATGCGTGGAGTCAGAGGAAATGAGTGAGCTTCTTAATGAGTACTTTGCATCAGTATTCACCAAGGAGAGGGACATGATGGATGTTGAGGCTAGGGATGGATGTTTAAATACTCTAGGTTATGTCAGCATAAGGAAGGGGGAGGTTTTGGGTATTCTAAAAGGCATTAAGGTGGACAAGTCCCCAGGACCGGATGGGATCTATCCCAGGTTACTGAGGGAAGCGAGGGACGAAATAGCTGGGGCCTTAACAGATATCTTTGCAGCATTCTTGAGCACGGGTGAGGTCCCGGAGAACTGGAGAATTGCTAATGTTGTCCCTTTGTTTAAGAAGGGTAGCAGGGATAATCCAGGGAATTATATACCTGTGAGCTTGATGGTCGGCAAACTGTTGGAGAAGATACTGAGGGATAGGATCTATTCACATTTGGAAGAATATAGACTTATCAGTGATAGGCAGCATGATTTTGTGCAGGGAAGGTCATGTCTTACAAACCTAATAGAATTCTTTGAGGAAGTGACAAAGTTAATTGATGAGGGAAGGGCTGTAGATGTCATATACATGGACTTCAGTAAAGCATTTGATAAAGTTTCCCATGACAGGTTGATGGAAAAAGTGAAGTTGTATGGGGTTCAGGGTGTACTAGCTAGATGGATCAAGAACAGGCTGGGCAACAGGAGACAGAGACTAGTGGTGGAAGGGAGTTTCTCAAATGGAGAAAGGTGACTAGTGGTGTGCCACAGGGATCCGTGCACGGACCACTGTTGTTTGTGGTATACATAATTCAGCTGGACGAAGGTATAAGTGGTCTGATGAGCAAGTTTGCAGATGATACTAAGATTGGTGGAGTTGCAGATAGTGAGGCGGACTGTCAGAGAATACAGTAAAATATAGATAGATTGGAGAGTTGGGCAGAGAAATGGCAGATGGAGTTCAATCCAGGCAAATGCGAGGTTATGCATTTTGGAAGATCTAACTCGAGAGCAGACTACATGGTCAATGGAAATGTCTTGGGGAAAATTGATGTACAGAGAGATCTGGGAGTTCAGGTCCACTGTACCCTGAAGGTGGCAACGCAGGTCGATAGAGTGGTCAAGAAGGCATACAGCATGCTTGTCTTCATTGGATGGGGTATTGAGTACAAGAGTCAGCAGGTCACAGTTGTATCGGACTTTGGTTAGGCCACATTTGGAATACTGCGTGCAGTTCTGGTCGCCACTTTACCAGAAGGATGTGGATGCTTTAGAGAGGGTGCAGAGGAGGTTCATCAGGATGTTGCCTGGTATGGAGGGTGCTAGCTATGAAGAAAGGTTGAGTAGATTAGGATTGTTTTCATTGGAAAGACGGAGTTTGAGGGGAGACCTGATTGAGGTCTACAAAATTATGAGAGGTATGGACAGGGTGGATAGCAACAAGCTTTTTCCAAGAGTGGGGGTGTCAATTACAAGGGGTCACGATTTCAAGGTGAGAGGGGGAAAGTTAAAGGGAGATGTGCGTGGAAAGTTTTTTATACAGAGGGTGGTGTGTGCCTGGAATGCTTTGTCAGCGGAGGTGGTAGAGGCGGGCACGATAGCATCATTGAAGATGCATCTGGACAGATATATGAACAGGTGGGGGAAAGAGAGAAGTAGACCTTGGAAAATAGGCAACAGGTTTAGATAAAGGATCTGGATCGGCGCAGGCTGGGAGGGCTGAAGGGCCTGTTCCTGTGCTGTAATTTTCTTTTTTCTCTCTTTGTTCTATGTGGAATTCAGGGTGAGAGTAGCACGCGTTCCATTTTATAAGGTTAGATTGGAAAGTCCAGTGAAGATTGGTGAAGTGGAATACGAGTAATAGAGAAACTATCTTGTCGAGGAATAGTTTATCTTGGGTAATGATATAGCTGGATCGTAGGTGGGTGTGATGCCTACTGTGGTTGATAAGCCAGTGGAAAATCAGACAATGGTGTTGAAGGATGAATATCCTGGGATTTTTCCAGATTGTGTAGTAACAAGGTCGCAAAGTCACAGGTTAAGACAAGACGAGAAATCAAAGAATGAAGATAAAGTTGAAGTGCAATTATCAGAAATGATTTTTGCTCAGATGAGGTGAATATTTTTAGTTCAGGAAAATTGGAGGAGTTACAACAGAAAGCTATAGAAATGGTTGACAAGAGAGGTTGAATGTCTTGTTAAGAGGAAGAAGGAGACTTATGTAAGGCTGAAGAAACAAGGTTCAGACAGGGCGCTGGAGGGATACAAGATAGCCAGGAGGGAACTGAAGAAAGGGATTAGGAGAGCTAAGAGAGGGCATGAGAAATCTTTGGCGGGTAGGATCAAGGAAAACCCCAAGGCCTTTTACACATATGTGAGAAATATGAGAATGACTAGAGCGAGGGTAGGTCCGATTAAGGACAGTAGCGGGAGATTGTGTATTGAGTCTGAAGAGATAGGAGAGGTCTTGAACAAGTATTTTTCTTCAGTATTTACAAATGAGAGGGGCCATATTGTTGGAGAGGACAGCGTGAAGCAGACCGATAAGCTTGAGGAGATACTTGTCAGGAAGGAAGATGTGTTGCGCGTTTTGAAAAACTTGAGGATAGACAAGTCCCCCGGGCCTGACGGGATATATCCAAGGATTCTATGGGAAGCAAGAAATGAAATTGCAGAGCCGTTGGCAATGATCTTTTCGTCCTCGCTGTCAACAGGGGTGGTACCAGAGGATTGGAGAGTGGTGAATGTCGTGCCCCTGTTCAAAAAAGGGAATAGGGATAACCCTGGGAATTACAGGCCAGTTAGTCTTACTTCGGTGGTAGGCAAAGTAATGGAAAGGGTACTGAGGGATAGGATTTCTGAGCATCTGGAAAGGCATTGCTTGATTAGGGATAGTCAGCACGGATTTGTGAGGGGTAGGTCTTGCCTTACAAGTCTTATTGAATTCTTTGAGGAGGTGACCAAGCATGTGGATGAAGGTAAAGCAGTGGATGTAGTGTACATGGATTTTAGTAAGGCATTTGATAAGGTTCCCAATGGTAGGCTTATGCAGAAAGTAAGGAGGCATGGGATAGTGGGAAATTTGGCCAGTTGGATAACAAACTGGCTAACCGATAGAAGACAGAGAGTGGTGGTGGATGGCAAATATTCAGCCTGGAGCCCAGTTATCAGTGGCGTACCGCAGGGATCAGTTCTGGGTCCTCTGCTGTTTGTGATTTTCATTAACGACTTGGATGAGGGAGTTGAAGGGTGGGTCAGAAAATTTGCAGATGATACGAAGATTGGTGGAGTTGTGGATAGTGAGGAGGGCTGTTGTCGGCTTCAAAGAGACATAGATAGAATGCAGAGCTGGGCTGAGAAGCGGCAGATGGAGTTTAACCCTGACAAGTGTGAGGTTGTCCATTTTGGAAGGACAAATCTGAATGCGGAATACAGGGTTAATGGTAGGGTATCTTGGCAATGTGGAGGAGCAGAGAGATCTTGGGGTCTATGTTCATAGTTCTTTGAAAGTTGCCACTCAAGTGGATAGAGCTGTGAAGAAGGCCTATGGTGTGCTAGCGTTCATTAGCAGAGGGATTGAATTTAAGAGCCGTGAGGTGATGATGCAGCTGTACAAAACCTTGGTCAGGCCACATTTGGAGTACTGTGTGCAGTTCTGGTCACCTCATTTTAGGAAGGATGTGGAAGCTTTGGAAAAGGTGCAAAGGAGATTTACCAGGATGTTGCCTGGAATGGAGAGTAGGTCATACGAGGAAAGGTTGAGGGAGCTAGGCCTTTTCTCATTAGAATGGAGAAGGATGAGGGGCGACTTGATAGAGGTTTATAAGATGATCAGGGGAATAGATAGAGTAGACAGTCAGAGACTTTTTCCCCGGGTGGAACACACCATTACAAGGGGACATAAATTTAAGATAAATGGTGGAAGATATAGAGGGGATGTCAGAGGTAGGTTCTTCACCCAGAGGGTAGTGGGGGCATGGAATGCACTGCCTGTGGTAGTAGTTGAGTCGGAAAAGTTAGGGACCTTCAAGCGGCTATTGGATAGGTACTTGGATTAGGGTAGAATAATGGAGTGTAGGTTAACTTCTTAAGGGCAGCACGGTAGCATTGTGGATAGCACAATTGCTTCACAGCTCCAGAGTCCCAAGTTCGATTTCGACTTGGGTCACTGTCTGTGTGGAGTCTGCACATCCTCCCTGTGACTGCGTGGGTTTCCTCCGGGTACTCCGGTTTCCTCCCACAGTCCAAAGATGTGCAGGTTGGGTGGATTGGCCATGAAAAATTGTCCAAAATTCTATGATTAACCTAGGACAAAAGTTTGGCGCAGCATCGTGGGCCGAAGGGCCTGTTCTGTGCTGTATTTCTCTAAAAAAATAAAACGGATGGATCAGAAAGCAGACACTGAAGAAGAATCTGAGTTCATATCAGAGTGTTATTACCATAAAAGTGATGTCTTGATGAGAAAATGGAGACCTTTACATATGAAGGTGGATTAAAAGTGGGCAGACTTTCATCACGTAGTATTGCCGGTAGGGTATAGAAAGGAGGTGTTGCGAGTTGCACATGAGGTACCAGTGGGAGGTCATTTGGGAATAAGACAAACTCAAGCTAAAATCCAGAAACATTTTTATTGGCCTAGACTACATAAAGATGTAGTTAAATTTTGTCAATCATGTCACACATGTCAAGTGATAGCAAACTTCAAGCAGTGATAAAACCAGCACCCTTAATACCAATTCCAGCATTTGAGGAACCTTTTACAAGGGTCCTAACTGATTGCGTAGGACGGCTTCCTAAAACAAAAAGTGGGAATCAATATCTTTTGACGATAATGGATGTGTCTCCTAGGTTTCCAGAGGCCATTCCAGTACGTAATATTACAGCTAAAAAGATTGTGGAGGAGTTACTTAAATTCTTTACTAGATATGGAAGAAATAGGAAATTATATTATTGGAGTAAGTGTCAACTTTTAGGGAACGATTCAATGGAGCAGGTGAATTGGCCAGACAGCATTTAAAAGTTGCACAACATGTGATGAAACAGGTAGCGGACAAGAAATCCAAAGTTCGTAGTTTTGCCATTGAAAATAAAGTTTTAGTATTGTTACCAGTGGTAGGTAAACCTTTAAAAGCAAGGTTTTGTGGACCTTATCAAATTGAAAGGAAATTAAGTGAGGTGAATTATGTGGTAAAAACACCAGATAGAAGGAAGACTCACCGAGTGTGTCATGTGAATATGCTTAAAAGGTACTTTGAAAGGGAAGGAGAAAAAGGCGGAGATTTTAATGATTCTAATTCAACGTGACTAACCAAACCCAGATTACTGTGATTTCGACATACCTCAAATCAAATTGCCAAATGAGGAAGTTCTTAAAAATTGGGATAAATTGTTGTTATCTTCCAGAGGTAAAACGAACTGACCTGAAAGAGTTATTGATATCACATGGGCAAGTTTGTAGAGAAAAACTGGGAAGTACTAAAATGGCTAGACATGATGTAGATGTGGGAAATGCTGTTCCAATCAAATAACATCCATAGACTTAACCCTTTAAAATTGGCACAGGTTAACAAAGAGATTGAGAGTATGCTTAAAAATTGCATAATTGAAGTGGGTTGCAGCCAATGGAGCTCACCCATAGTGATGGTGCCTAAACCAGATGGTACCCAATGGTTGTGTGTGGACTATAGAAAGGTTAATGCAGTTACAAGAACGGACACTTATCCTATCCCATGTTTGGAGGATTGCATTGAGAAAGTGGGACAAAGGGCAGCACGGTGGCCTAGTGGTTAGCACAACCGCCTCACGGCGCTGAGGTCCCAGGTTCGATCCCGGCTCTGGGTCACTGTCCGTGTGGAGTTTGCACGTTCTCCCCGTGTCTGCGTGGGTTTCGCCCCCGCAACCCAAAAATGTGCAGAGTAGGTGGATTGGCCACGCTAAATTGCCCCTTAATTGGAAAAAATAATTGGCTAATCTAAATTTATTTTAAAAAATAGAGAAAGTGGGACAATCAGCTTTTATTGCCAAACTGGATTTACTTAAAGCTTACTGGCAGGTACTTTTATCCGAAAGGCCAAAGGAGATTTCAACTTTTGTGACTCCAGATTGTACATACCAATTCAGTTATGCCATTTGGCATGAAAATACCCCAGCCACAGTTCAACGCTTAATTAACAAAGACGTTGCAGGATTACCCAATTGTGCGGTATACATCGGCGATCTGATGGGTGAGCTCCATTGGCTGCAACCCACTTCAATTATGCCATTTTAAGCATACTCTCAATCTATTTGTTAACCTGTGCCAATCTAATGGAGTTATTCGATCGACTTCAGGAGGCGGGTTTGGTGATAAACGTGGCCAAAAGTGAATTTGGAAAAGCCCAAGTCACTTTCCTTGAGGAGTTTCCGATACCCTCAAGACGAGAGAAATAATGCGATTTCTTGGCATGAGTGGATTTGATCGAACATTTGTGGAAAGGTTTTGTAGCGTGATTGCTCCACTGATGGACTTGCTGAAGAAACGTCGAAAATTTCAATGGACAGCGGACTTTCAACAGGCATTTGACTGCCCGAAAGCTGTGATAATGAATGCGCATGTGTTGGAGAATTACAAAGGACGCTGTGATCAGATTGAACTAAAGTATCTGACTTTAAAGAGAAATGACGAGGCGTAGAGAAATTGACCTTCTTGTTCAAAGGGACTGTTGGAGGAAGAACAAAAAAAAATGGACTATATTATTATACCTGTTTGTGTGCGGTTTTTGTTTTAAACGGAAAAGTGTATTTACTGTGTGCATTTCTTAAATGATGAAAAGGTGAAACATGAAACCATCTTGAAGTTGATGGTTTATTTTTTGTATTAGGGGGAGGTGTCATGTGAGAGTACCTTTAAGGAATAGGAGTTTATAAATGGGGGTGTATAAATATCTGTATTGAGAGTACCGTTAATCAATGAGTGTTTACCACTGCAGTGATATCAGAGAGCCGGTGAAGCTGGGCTGTCAGCTTTTCACTTTTGTTTTTGAGCAGGCTGCAAGGTGTGTTTTAGTTTTGTTTTCAGAGCTGGATAGCTACAGTCACAGCCAGGTGTATGAATTTCTCTCTGTAATCTAAGAACTATAAATCGATCGTGATGAATTAAACTCATAACAGTAGTGACTTTAACCTGATGTGCTTCTGTTTCAAGGTTTCTGAGGTCTTCTGGGTGTTAAAACGACAGCTTACAGATTACTTCGTGTTGTATTGTTTGGGGGGAGGGGGGTGTATTTGATTTCCTGGTTGCTAAGATGATCACTGTTTAAAAACATTAACTTGAGTTCATAGAATAAACAGTGTTTTGCTGTTTTAAAAATATACTTGTCCGTTTCTGAAGTACCACTCTTGTAGAGTGGGCCCTGTGCTCCCCATACCACAATCTATTAAAGGTTGTGGGTCAGGTGAACTCCATGATACATGTTGGGGTTCTCTAAACCCTGGCCCATAACAATTGAAAAACAACTTTCCCGATCTTATTTTATATTACTAGCTAGCTTACACTCACATTTCATCTTCTCCCCCTTTTTTGTGGGAATCTTCCGGCTTCCCACTAATCCTTGTCACTTTCTATGCTTTTTCTTTTGCTTTTATGCGGTCCTTGACTTCCCTCATCAACCATGGATGCCTCATTCTCCCTTTAGCATGTTTTCTCCTCCTTGGGATGAATTTCTATTGTGCCTTGCGAATGATCCCCAAAAGCTCCTGCCATTCCCGTTCCACGAGCTTCCCTGCAACGCTCCCTTTCCAATCAACTCTGGCCAGCTTCTCCCTCATGTCTTTGTAGTTACCCCTATTTATTTGCAACACCGTTTCATCTGATTCCAGCTTCTCACACTCAAACTACAGGGTACATTCTATCATATTGTTGACCTTCACCTTAAGTTTTCTAATCAAATCTGCCTTATTACAAATCACCAAATCCAGAATTGCCTGTTCCTCAGCAGGCTCTGTCACAAGCTGCTCCAAAAAAGTACATTTAGACATTCCACAAATTACTTTCCTTGGGATCCACTGCCAATCTGATTTTCCCAGCCTACCTGCATATTGAAGTTCCTCATGATTATTGTAATATTGCCTTTTTTAAAATAAATTTAGAGTACCCAATTCATTTTTTCCAATTCAGGGACAATTTATCATGGCCAATCCACCTAGCACATCTTTGGGTTGTGGGACGAAACCCACGCAAACACGGGGAGAATGTGTAAACTCCACACGGACAATGACCCAGAGCCGGGATCGAACCTGGGACCTCGGTGCCGTGAGGCTGCAGGGCTGACCCACTACGCCATCATGCTGCACAATATTGTCTTTTTTATATACCTTTTCTATCTCCTGATTTATTTTCTGCCCCATATCATATGAAATGATAATCGCTTATTGTCACAAGTAAGCTTCAAATGAAGTTACTGTGAAAAGCCCCTAGTCGCCACATTCTGGCGCCTGTTGGGGAGGCTGGTACAGGAATTGAACCCGCGCTGCTGGCCTGCCTTGGTCGCTTTAAAAGCCAGCTATTTAGCACTGTGCCAAACCAACCCCTTCTGTTTTGGGGCCCATCAGGGTCTTTCCACAGAGATTCTATGCCTTTTGATCCAATATCGTTCCTTGCTGTTGATTCAACTTCATTCCTTACTAACAATGCAACCTCACCCCCTTTGCCCATCTGCCTGTCCTTTCGATAGGACATTTTTTCTTGAACATTTAGATCCCAGCCCTGATCCCCTTGTAGCCACGTCTCTGTGATGTTCACATCATACAGCCCAATTTCAATGTGCAGAACATGCTCATTTACCTTGTTTTGTATACTGCGTGGGTTTAGTTACAACACCCTGCATTGACCATCTCCCTTCTCATACCTGTCGCCTTTTGTGTTCTACCTGAGGTTAGATTATTGCCACCTTCTATATTCTCCGGTTCTATTACATGGTCTGGAAACGTTACTAACCTTTCCTGAGTCCCCAGCTCCTTTAACTAGTTGAAAGTCCTCATCATTAACCTTCACTTCTACCTTCTCCTTTAACTTTTTAATTCTCCATACGACTGAACCCTCCCCCCAACTAGTAATTTGATTTTTTAATCTTGTTTGTATAAAGGTGTTGTTGACCATTTAATAAACAAAATATTCTCATGGCTGTTTATTGTGTGCACTGTTTACTCCTACTTTTGGTGACAAAATGCCTGAAGGGCAAGTGTTTGTTTGCTGCTGCCTCTTCTGCTCCTGTGATCTGGAATGAGGCAAAGGGAGGATGTAAGCAGGTTTACTACCAGTCCGAAGAAGGGTAAGGGGTGTTCTTTCACCCTTCTGTTGTGCTCTATGTTAGTGTAACTTCCCGCTACGATTATTCCTGCCTTTGAGAGTCTGATGCAGGGAACTATCAGAGGGAAAGAGAGACGCGGAGCGACCCAAATGCCCTTGTGGTTGCCTAGAAGCTGTGCATTTGTTGCTGCCTCTTTTGTTTGTGTGTCCTGCAGTAAGGAATGTGAGGGAGTAAGATGAAACTGACGAAGGAGAAGGGTGGCAGCCCAATTCAACTGAGTAATTATTGCAGGTTTTGAAGAATTGCTTTTGCAGCTTGTTGGTGACTATTGCATGTTTGATGCTTGGAAGGGTGTGTTTGCTTGCTTCTGCCTCTTCTACCCCTGTGGCCTGGAGCAAGGATGGGGAGAAAGTCAGGAGACGTGCTGTAATTGTTGGAGATGGGAAAGGGTGGCGGCCTGATTCAACTGAGCAACCAGCTGAAGATATTGAGGAATTGCTCTTGCAACTTACTGGTGCTGACTGTTCAATGTTTATTGCCTGGAAGCCGTGTGTTTGCTTGCTGCTGCCTCTTTTTCTACTTCTTTGGCCTGGAGAAAGAAAGGAAGTCGGATGATCTCCTGCCTGCGGTGAAGGGTAGTTTGGCAGCCTGATTCAACTGAGCACCTTGCTGAAGACAGTGAAGGACTGCTTTGCAAGTTGCTGGTGAGTTTATTGCAATTTTGACTGTTTAATATCAAGAAACTGTGTGTCTTTCTGCTGCTATCTCATTTGCTACAGTGCCCTGGAGGGCATGGAAAGGAAGTAAGATGAGCCCCATCAGTACTGGAGAGGGGGAAGGGCTGGCAGGCTAATTCGACTGTTCCATTTGCCGAAGGTATTGAGGATAGCGCTTTTGTAGATTGTTGGTGGCTGTTTCATGTTTGTTGACTGTTCCATGTTTGAATTGTGTATCTGTCTGCTGCAGCCTCTTTTGTTTCTAATGCCTGGAATGCATGGAAAGGGAGAAAGATGACCCAACCAGTGCTGTGGATGGGAAAGGAATGGTTGGTCGATTCAACTATGCCATTCGCTGAAGGTATTGAGGGAATGCTTTTGCATATTGCTGGTGGCCTTATTGTACTGTTGACTTTTTAATGTTTACTGTCTGGAAGCCATGTGTCTGTCTGGTGCCACCTGTTTGCTTCTGTGGCTTAGAGTGCATGGAAGGGAAGGATGTAAGATGAATTCTACCAGAGCTGAAGAGGGGTGGGTGGGGTGGCAGGTTGATTCAACAATGCCATTTACTGAAGGTACTGAGGAAATATTTTTGCAGATAGCTTTATTGTAGTTGACTGTTCAATATCCGGAAGCTATGCACTGTTGTTTAATGTCTGGTGGCTGCGTATTTGTCTGCTGCAGCCCCTTTTGGCTTCTATGGCTTGGAGTACAGAACTAATGGCAGTGTTGGAGAAGAGCAAGGTGTCCTCTCTTGCTCTTCCACCATGCTCTGCATCAGTGTGATTTTTCAGTGTATTGTTACGCTACCCTTAAGCAACTTTCCCCTGATTGGAGTCTGCCACTAGTAGTTGTAGGAGGAGTGTGGCGGGTTAATTACGATGTTGGTAACTTCATCGTACTTGATGTTTAACGCACATTTAGTCTTCTTTGTATAAATACACTGTAGTAGCGTGTTTAAACCGAAATTCTGTATCGAAAAGGTGTCATATTACAGTACGATGCCTTTTCTTGTCGGTTAATGTGATAGGATCACTGTTAAGTTGTTTGTTATTATTTTTTCATTTGACCGTTTAATATACAAAATATTCTCAAGTAGCTTCAGGTTGTGTGCTGTTTGCTCCTACTCTTGGCTGCAAAATGCCAAAGGCCTAATATTTGTTTCCTGTTGCATCTTTTGCTTTTGTGCCTGAAATAAAGCAAATGGAAGATGTCAGCGGGTCTACTACCACTCTGAAGGGGAGCTATTGCACTTTTCTGCTGTGTTTTGTTTGTGTAACTTTCTGGTTATGATTAATCCTACCATTGAGTTTACTGCTGGGAGCTGCGGGAGGGGAAAAGAGAATGGAGTGACCAAAATGCTGTTGTAGGTGCTGAAGATATTGGAGAACTTCTTTGCAAGTTGCTGGTGACTTTATTGCACTGTTGACTGCTTTGACACCCGTGTGTCTGTCTGCTGCCACCTCTTTTGCTTCTGTGGCCTGCTGCCTGGAAAGGGAGGAAGTAGATGATACCCATCAGTGCTGGAGAGGGGAAAGGAGCCCGAAAGGTGGGCCGATTGAACTACATAATTTGTTGAAGGTACCGAGGAAATGCTTTTGCAGATTACTGGAGACTTTATTGGACGTTTCACCGTTTCATGTTTGCTGTCCAGAAATGGTGTCTGTCTTCTGTTGCCTCTTTTTCTGTGGCCTGGAGTGAATGGAAAGGAAATACAATGATCACTACCAGTGCTGGAGAGGGGAAAGGGGTGGCGTGCCAATTTGATGATGCCATTTGCTGAAGGTATTGAAGAAACGCTTTTGCAGATTGGTGGCTTTATTGTGCGGTTGACTGTTTAAAATCTGGAAGCGTGCGTTTGCTATTGCAGTGTCAATTGTTTAATGCCTGAAGGCCGTGTGATTGGCTGCAGTAGCCTCTTTTGATTTGGAGGCCTGGAGTAGCCACTGCCAGTGCTGGAGAGGTGGAAGGGCTGCCGTCTCACTCTTCCGCTGTGCTCTGCATCAGTGTGACTTTCTTTTTTTTTAAATAGTTTTTATTGCTTTTTTTGTACATGGTATATTTACAGGTATACACAAAGGGAAATCAAAAAGAGATTACAAAAACAAAAACTGCATAAATAAAAAAACACATTAATTAAAAAAAACCACGGGGTGGGAAAGTAAAAACTGGGGAACTGCGGATACATAGAAACAATGGAGACACAATTATATTAAACATTGAACAGTCAACACTACAATAAAGGCACCAAGATATGTATAATGTCCGGAAGCAGTATGTTTGTTTGCTGCCACACTGTTCTCTGCTGCCGGTGCTTATGGAGGGGAAGGGTGGTAGCCACATTCAATTGAGAAACTTGCAGAAATGCTTTGGTGGATTGCTGGTGAGTTTGTTGTACAGTTGACTGTTCATGTTTAATGTCCGGAGGCCCTGCATTTGCTGTTGTACAGTCGTGGATTACTATATAATGCCTGGAGGCCGTGTACTTGTCTGATGCCTCCCCTCTTGCTTCTGTAGCTTGGGACCAAGGCAAAGGTGTTCTTTTGCTCTTCTGCCGTGCTCTGTTGGTGAGCCTTTTCCAGTGTGTCACACTACCTTTGAGCAACCTTCCACTAATGCGGGTCTACTGCTCGAACTGCGGGAACAGGTGTGGTGGAAGGTGGAACTGTGGGAAGGAGCTATTGTACTGTTGACTATCCAACAGTTGGCTGTTGCCTGCTGCAGCCCTCTTGCTTATGTGGACTGGTTGACGGAAGCCGTCACCACTGCTGGAGAGGGGGAAAAAAAGAGTACTCTTTCATAGAACATAGAACATAGAACGATACAGCGCAGTACAGGCCCTTCGGCCCTCGATGTTGCACCGACATGGAAAAAAAACTAAAGGCCATCTAACCTACACTATGCCCTTATCATCCATATGCTTATCCAATAAACTTTTAAATGCCCTCAATGTTGGCGAGTTCACTACTGTTGCAGGTAGGGCATTCCACAGCCTCACCACTCTTTGCGTAAAAAACCCACCTCTGACCTCTGTCCTATATCTATTACCCCTCAATTTAAGGCTATGTCCCCTCGTGCTAGCCACCTCCATCCGCGGGAGAAGGCTCTCGCTGTCCACCCTATCTAACCCTCTGATCATTTTGTATGCCTCTATTAAGTCACCTCTTAACCTTCTTCTCTCTAACGAAAACAACCTCAAGTCCATCAGCCTTTCCTCATAAGATTTTCCCTCCATACCAGGCAACATCCTGGTAAATCTCCTCTGCACCCTTTCCAAGGCTTCCACGTCCTTCCTATAATGAGGCGACCAGAACTGTACGCAATACTCCAAATGCGGCCGTACTAGAGTTTTGTACAACTGCAACATGACCTCATGGCTCCGGAACTCAATCCCTCTACCAATAAAGGCCAACACACCATAGGCCTTCTTCACAACCATATCAACCTGGGTGGCAACTTTCAGGGATCTATGTACATGGACACCGAGATCCCTCTGCTCATCCACACTACCAAGAATATTACCATTAGCCAAATATTCCGCATTCCTGTTATTCTTTCCAAAGCGAATCACCTCACACTTCTCCACATTAAACTCCATTTGCCACCTCTCAGCCCAGCTCTGCAGCTTATCTACGTCACTCTGTAACCTGCAACATCCTTCCGCACTGTCCACAACTCCACCGACTTTAGTGTCGTCTGCAAATTTACTCACCCATCCTTCTGCACCCTCCTCTAGGTCATTTATAAAAATGACAAACAGCAACGGCCCCAGAACAGATCCTTGTGGTACACCACTCGTAACTGAACTCCATTCTGAACATTTCCCATCAACTACCACTCTCTGTCTTCTTTCAACTAGCCAATTTCTGATCCACATCTCTAAATCACCCTCAATCCCCAGCCTCCGTATTTTCTGCAATAGCCGACCGTGGGGAACCTTATCAAACGTTCGTTCTTCCATCATGCTTTACAACCGTGTAACTTTCCGGTGTATTTTTACTCTCTGCTCCAAGAGACTACAGCTGGGACTGCGGGAGGGGAAGGGCGCAGCAGGTTGCTTTGGATCTGGTTACTTCATTGCACTTTTTTTATTCGTTCATAGGATGTGGGCATCGCTAGCTGGACCAACATTTGTTGCCCATCCCTAATTGACCTTGAACTGAGTGGCTTGCTGGGGCAGTTAAGAGTCAACACATCGCTGTGTGGGTCTGCAGTCACGTGTAGGCCAGACCGGTAATGATGGCAGATTTCCTTCTCTGAAGGACATTAGTAAACCAGATGGGTTTTTACAATTGGAAAAAGTTTCATACTCAGCATCAGGCTTTTAATTCCAGATTTGTATTGAATTCAAAATTCACCATCTGCCATGTTGGGATTCAAACCCTGGACCCCAGAACATTAGCCTGGTTCTCTGGGTAACTAGTCCAGTGACAATGCCACTACGCTACCACCTCCCCTGCTGTTGACTGTTTTAACGTGTATTTGGTGCTCTGTGCAAATTAACATTAGTGGTTTTCTTTGTCTAAATTAATTGTTGTAGCTTTATGTTTGTACCGATACTCTGCAGCGAAAAGGTGCCTTGTATGGAATGGTGCTGGTTAATATGATATATCAAGTATAGTGTTGTCTGTTTTTATCTTTTTTTGTATAAAGGCATTGTTGACAGTTTCACAAACAAAATATTCTCAAGTGGTGGTATAGGTTGTATTTACTGCTTGTAGCTGCAACTACCTGGAGGCTGTGCGTTTGATTGCTGCTGCTTCTTTGCTTCTGGAGACTGAAGAAAAGAAGGAGAGACGACCTGCTGCCTGGGTGGGAGAAAGGGAGGGGAGCTCTCTCTCTCCCCTCTGGCTGCTCTGTGCAAGACCAATTTTTCTATTTCTCCACTACTGAGTCTACTACGTGGAGCTGCTGGAGGGACAGTGAGGCAAGCTTAGACTGCAGACGAGTCCCTGGGCATAGACTTGAGCCTGGGACCAGCTTTAACACTGACTGCATCAGCAGCAACATCTGCAGCTTAAGAAGAGGAAGGAAGGAGGAGCTGGGACTGTTTTGTTGCCTTATCAATTGCAAAGGCCTCCCAGCCTGCTAAAAACAGGAAGCTGATGCAACATCTAGCTGGAGAGGAAGAACAATGGAAGGTTGGTAGACTGGTTACTTCCATCCATCTTCAGTTCTTCCAGTACATATAGCGATCGAGGATCCAGCTCCTCACAGACATGGATCTCAACTCCCCCTTCTTCTACTCCCGGTAAAAAAGGTGTGGGATCTGTCAGCAGTTCCTAACGTTACTGACTGATGATGGATCCTTCACCTCGGATCTGGAGGGCAGTTTCTCGGGATCAGTCCAGTGATTTGCTTAGCGGTTTTGGGAGAGTACCTGATCTGTAACCTCGACAGTCTCTCCAGGGGCCAGACTTTGGTGCTGATCAGGCTGACTGTGGAGCTTTTCAAAGCTGCATGGGGGACCTGGGGGAAAGTCTCACGGCCAGCGAGATACCTCTTTCATGGCGCAGGGTAACCATTACCCTGCTATTCAAGAAGCTGGAGCTCTGCCTTCCACCTACTTAAAAACTGACAACCAGTCTCCCTCCGCTTCATGGATTATAAAATCATCACAAAGGACATATGTATCTTTACGCCTTGGCACTGTGCTGGATGACATGATCCACCCTGACCAGTCATACATGGTCCCGGCCAGACCATTCATGATAAAATTCACCTGACCTGATTCACTAATCCCAGTAGAGTGCCTTCCTGTCACTTGATCAGGAAGCGTTTGACAGGGTGGATCACGAATACTTATGCGGAACGCTGCAAACATTTGGGTTCAGAACGCACTGTCACCTGTACAGTGCCACAGTGTTTCATTAAGGTAAATGGGTCCCTGACAGTGCCCCCTCACTTTGTGAGTGGAGTGCGCCAGGGCTGTCCCATGTCTGGCCAACTTTATTCAATCTGCATGGAGCCTTTCCTGCGAAGGGAGGTTGGCGGGACTACACGGGCCAGGCATCCGTGGCTTTCAGCCTATGCTGATGACGTGCTCCTAATGTTCACAGCAGACCTGCGTAGGAGGCGTGACTGCCAGGCTGTGTACACTGCTGTGACCTCTGACAGGATCAACTGGGCAAATGCTCCAGACCCCTGGTCAGACCTTGGCAAATGGAGTCTCTACCAGAGGAGCTTCATACTTGGAACAGGACCAGCATCCTCTACTTGGGAGTTCATCTTTGCTTGGCTGAGGAATCCTGGCCGGCGAACTGACAGTAGCTGGAGGCCAAAGTCACCATCGCTTGGGATGCTGGACAGGACTGCCGTCTTAGAATGGTCGAGATCTCGGTAGCATCGTGGATAGCAAAATTGCTTCTCAGCTCCAGGGTCCCAGGTTCGATTCCGGCTTGGGTCACTGTCTGTGCGGAGTCTGCACATCCTCCCCGTGTGTGCGTGGGTTTCCTCCGGGTGCTCCGGTTTCCTCCCACAGTCCAAAGATGTGCAAGTTAGGTGGATTGGCCATGATAAAATTAGTGTCCAAAATTGCCCTTCATGTTGGGTGGGGTTACTGGGTTATGGGGATAGGGTGGAGGTGTTGACCTTGGGTAGGGTGCTCTGACCAAGAGCCGGTGCAGACTCGATGGGCTGAATGGCCTTCTTTTGCACTGTAAATTCTATGATAATCTCGTCATAAGCCAGCTGGTTGCCTCAATGTTGTGGTACACGCTGGTTATTTTGACTCCTCCCCCTGATGAAACCGCCAGAGAATTCTCATACACTTCTGGGACAAGACTGTACTGGGTCACTGCTGAGGGTCTGAATCTGCTGCTGAAGGAGAGCATATAGGTGTTGGTGTGCCTTCATAGATGTGACAACCTTTCATCCTCGGTCCCTTCATTGTGAAGGAGGCTCAAGTAGAGGTACCGATGGTGTGCCCTGGCGAGATATTTCTTCCGCCAGGTGCACAGCCTGAACTACAACCCAAGGGGTCTTCGTTACTCCCTGCAGGTGCTGCTCACCTTTTACCAGGACCTTCTCAAAGTCTGAAACATGGTCGTCTCGTGCCACAGCATACCCAGTTAGGAGTCGTGGCTGTTGTCAGGGAGCCACTGCTCAAACATCTGCACCTCCACCAGTACCAGCAAGTGGCTGGCGGAGCAGAGGGCTGTGGCTGCCGGAGTGACCAGGATTGGGGATATGATGGATGGCAGAGTGGGCTGGATGACACCACATGAGTTGGCACATCCAGCAGCAGCCAGTGTCCAGTTCATGGCTGATGCAATCCATGACCTCAAAGTTAAACGTTTTAGGCTAAACCCCTTTTCAGTTTATCAAACCTTTTATTAAAGTTTTGTTTTCACTTCAGTCCCATGCTCCTGCTCTATCGGCACACGGGGTGGATGGAGAGGGGCAGGGAAAGATGAGGACCACCTCATTAACACTGCTCCAGGGCTTGGCGAAACTTGCCATTAATTGGTCCAGGCAGCGAGCGATCAAAGGGGTCATCCAACCCAACTGTTTGCCTCTCTTCTGGGTCTTCATTGACCAGGTGTCCCTGAAGAGAGTGCATGTGGTGTTCTTCCAAGGCATTCCAAGCCCGTGGGCACCGCAGGGTCTCGGGTGTTTTTCAGATCCTTTTGCTCACATTTTGAAGTTTCATTGATCAATGTTTTAATTTGGACAGTGCCCCTATCAGGAGTGGCCCCTTTTGATTTGTCCCTTAATTAATTTAATTGGTTGGGCTTCAAGAGAGCTCGAGCATTCTCATGGGTGCAGGTGCCACGTCTCAGATGAGTTTCATTGCAGAGCATTCCACATCAAATTGAGAAGGCTGGGCCTGAACCCTGGGGATGTGGACACCAGAGGCAAAAACTAACAATCAAATACCCAACGGTTGGCTTCAGCACTGGGGATATCCCCACAACCAAAGGGCCAGTGGTTCGGGGAGGATACCAGAGCACAGTCCCAGGGTTTTCCCAGAAGAGGTCTGGGTCTAGGGGCTCCGGAGGCTGCCGGGCATGAGTATGCACGGCGGGGTCCTCCACCACAACTGGTTTGGTGGATGGCACGATGAGAGGAGGGACACGTAAAGGTGGAGGAGCCTCGAGAGATTTGAGGGCCCTGGGGTGTGTCCTTTACTGATTGTCAGCCCCTCTCCTCTAATTCCTTAGACAACCAAATGGATGGTGTTGTCAGTCCCCGCAGCAGCAGCTCTTATGGGGCTGGTGGCAGCCAGATGCTGGAGCATCGACACAGGCTCACAGCAGCACCCCATGTGCAGGGAGCTGCTTACATGCTACAGGCCCAGCAGCTCATGAGGTTAAATACAAAGAAAGAAAATTACAGCACAGGAACAGGCCCTCCCAGCCTGCGCCGATCCAGATCCTTTACCTAAACCTGTCGCCTATTTTCCAAGGATCTACTTCGCTCTGTTCCCCGCCCGTTCATATATCTGTCCAGATGCATCTTAATTGATGCTATCATGCCCACCTCTACCACCTCCGCTGGCAAAGCGTTCCAGGCACCCACCACCCGCTGCATTAAAAAAAATGTCCACGCACATCTCCCTTAAATTTACTCCCTCTCACCTTGAAATCGTGACCCCTTGCAATTGACACCCCCACTCTTGGAAAAAGCTTGTTGCTATCCACCCTGTCCATACCTCTCAATTTGTAGACCTCAATCAGGTTCCCCCTCAAACCTCAGTCTTTCCAACGAAAACAATCCTAATTTACTCAACCTTTCTTCATAGCTAGCACCCTCCATACCAGACAACATCCTGGTGAACCTCCTCTGCACCCTCTCTAAAGCATCCACATGCTTCTGGTAACCAGAACGGCACGCAGTATTCCAAATGTGGCCTAACCAAAGTCCGATACAACTGTAACATGACCTGCCGACTCTTGTACTCAATACCCCGTCCGATGAACGCAAGCATGCTGCATGTCTTCTTGACCACTGTATTTGCGTTGACACCTTCAGGGTACAATGGACCTGAACTGCCAGATCTCTCTGTACATCAATTTTCCCAGGACTCTTCCATTGACCATATAGTCCGCTCTTGAATTGGATCTTCCAAAATGCATCACCTCGCATTTGCCTGGATTGAACTCCATCTGCCATTTCTCTGCCCAACTCTCCAATCTATCTATATTTTGCTGTATATTCTCTGACAGTCCCCCTCGCTATCTGAAACTCCACCAATCTTAGTATCACCTGCAAACTTGCTAATCAAACCACCTATACCTTCGTCCAGATAATTTATGTACATCATAACAGTGGTCTGAGCACGGATCCCTGTGGAACACCACTAGTCACCTTTCTCCATTTTGAGACACTCCCTGCCACCACTACTCTCTGTCTCCTGTTGCCCAGCCAGTTCTTTATCCATCTAGCTAGTACACCCTGAACTCCGTGCGACTTCACTTTTTACATCAACCTGCCATGGGAAACTTTATCAAATGCCTTACTGAAGTCCATGTATGTGATATCTACAGCCCTTCCCTCAATGTCACTTCCTCAAAGAATTCTATTAGGTTTGCAAGACATGACCTTTCCTGCACAAAACCATGCTGCCTATCACTGATAAATCTATTTTCTTCCAAATGTGAATAGATCCTATCCCTCAGTATCTTCTCCAACAGTTTGTCTACCACTGACGTCAAGCCCACAGATCTATTATTCCCTGGATTATCTCTGCTACCCTTCTTAAACAAAGGAACAGCATTAGCAATTCTCCAGTCCTCCGGGACCTCACCCGTGCTCAAGGATGCTGCAAAGATAACGTTAAGGCCCCAGCTATTTCGTCCCTCGCTTCCCTCAGAAACCTGGGATAGATCCCATCGGACCTGGGGACCTGTCCACCTTAATGCCTTTTAGAATACCCGAAACGTCTCCCTTCCTTATACCGACTTGACCTAGAGTATTTATACATCCATCCTTAACCTCAACATCCGTCATGTCCCTCTCCTTGGTGAATACCGATGCAAAGTACTCATTAAGAATCTCACCCATTTCCTCCGACTCCACGTATAAATTCCCTCTTTTGTCTTTGAGTGGGCCAATCATTTCTCTAGTTACCCTCTTGCTCCTTATATACGAATAAAAGGCTTTGGGATTTTCCTTAACCCTGTTAGCCAAAGATATTTCATGACCCGTTTTACCCCTTTTTATTGCACGTTTGAGATTTGTCCTACTTTCCCGATGTTCCTCCAAAGCTTCATCAGTTTTAAGTCACCTAGATCTTGTGTAATGCTTCCTTTTTCCTTTTAGCTAGTCTCTCAATTCCACCCGTCATCCATGGTTCCCTAATCTTGCCATTTCTATCTCTCATTTTCACAGGGACATGTCTTTCCTGCACTCTCATCAATCTTTCCTGAAAAGACTCCCACATTTCAAATGTGGATTTACCCTTAAACAGCTGCTTCCAATCCACATTCCCTAGCTCCTGCTGAATTTTGTTATACTTGGCCTTTCACCAATTTAGCACTCTTCCTTTAGGACCACTCTCGTTTTTGTCCATGAATATTCTAAAAATTACAGAATTGTGATCGCTATTCCCAAAGCAATCACCAACTGAAACTTCAACCACCTGGCCGGGATCATTCCCCAATACCAGGTAAAGTATGGCCCCTTCCCAAGTTGGACTATTTACATACTGCTCTAAAAAGCTCTCCTGGATGCTCTTTACAAATTCTGCTCCATCCACACCTCCAACACTACATGAGTCCCATTCAATGTTTGGGGAAGTTAAAATCTCCCATCACAACGACCCTATTGCTCCTATATTTTTCTATAATCTGTCTACATATTTGTACCTCTACTTCACACTCGCTTTTGGGAGGCCTGTAGTAAAGTGCCAACAATGTTACTGCACCCTTCCTATTTCTTAGCCCTACCCATATTACCTCATTGCTCAAACCCTTAATCCCAGCTGTGATATCATCTCTGACCAGTAATGCAACTCCTCCACCCCTTTTACCTCCCTCTCTATCCTTCCTGAAGCATCTGTACCCTGGGATATTTAGTTGCCAATCTTGCCCTTCCCTCAACCAAGTCTCAGTAATACCAAAACATCATATTCCCAGGTACTAATCCAAGCCCTAAATTCATCTGCCTTACCTGCTACACTTCTCGCATTAAAACAAATACACCTCAGATCATCTGTCCCTTTGCGGTCATCATCTCTTCCCTGTCTACCCTTCCCCTTAGTCACAATGAGTTTATTATCTAGTACCTTACTGGCTTTAGTTGCTGCCTCTTTACTGACCTCTAACTTCCTAATCTGGTTCCCATACCCCTGCCACATGGGTTCAAAGCCTCCCCAAGTGTAAGCAAAAGCACCCCCAAGGACATTGGTTCTAGTCCTGCCCAGGAGTAGACCATCCGATTTGTAATGGTCCCACCACCCCCAGAACCGGTTCCAATGTCCCTCCCTCCTGCACCATCTTTCAAGCCAAGTATTCATTCTGACTATTCTTGAATTTCTACTCTGACTGTCTCATGGCACTGTTAGCAATCCTGAGATTACTACCTTTGAGGTCCTGCTTTTTAAACTTATCTCCTAACTCCCTAAATTCTGATTGTAGGACCTCATCCCATTTTTTACCTATATGGTTGGTGCCTATATGCACCACGACAACTGGATGTTCACCCTCCCCCTTCAGCATGTCCTGCAGCCGATCGGAGACATCCCTGACCCGTGCACCCGGGAGGCAACATACCATTTGGGATTTTGACCACAGTAGACAGCCTGTCTACTCCCCTTACGATTGAATCCCCTATCACTATAGCCCTGCCAGTCATTTTCCCACCCTTCTGTGCAGCAGAGCCAGCCACGGTGCCATGAGCCTGGCTACTGCTGCCTTCCCCTGGTGAGTCATCTCACCCAACAGTATCCAAAACTGTATACCTGTTTTGGTGGGGGATGACCGCAGGGGACACCTGCACTGCCTCCCTGCTCTTTTTTGGCCTTTTGGTGACCCATTCCCTGTCTCCCTCATCAATCCTGATCTGCGGTGCGACCAATTCACTGAACGTGCTATCCACGACCTCCTCAGCATCGCAGATGCTCCAAAGTGAGTCTATCCGCAGCTCCAGAGCCGTCATGCGGTCTAACAGGAGCTTCAGCTGGACACACTTCCCGCACATGAAGGAGTCAGAGGCATCGGCCGCGTCCCTGAACTCCCACACTGAGCACAAGGGGCATAGCACGGGTCTGGGATCTCCTGCCATTTCTACACTTTATCTTAACTAATTACAAATATATCAAATAATGAATAAGTGAAAGGAATAAAGATTTTACTTACCAATCACAATACTTACCAACACATGAAGAGTTACATTTCTCCCAGCTACTGCTAATTGGAGCACTTTCCTTACCAGCCAATCAGGTCACTGCTTTGCTATGATGTCACTTCAAATTTATCCCCAAAGACCCTGTGGCCGCTGTTTAAGCAGCTAGTTTAAATACTCACCGCGCGACTCTATAGCTCCGCCCACTCCAACAGCTGAATTCCCGCCAAAAAGACTCGAATCCGCTAAGCAGCTAGTTTAAATACTCAGCAGGGACTAGTTTCAAGGGACTCAGGAGGGCAGCAGTTGTGCTGCCGTTTTCCCAAGGTGGACAGGCGTCACTGGCTACATGTGTCATGTCTTGATCTCAACAAGGAGACTGTGCAGCACCTGTGTCATGGCTTTGCAGGCTTGGCACCCCATGGAGTAGGACAACACCCACTCCCAGTCGTCATGAAGGTCACCACAGCTCTGCACATTTTATGCAACGGGTTAATTCCAAGACTCAAGCAGAGACCTGTGTGGCATTTCCCAAGCTACAGCCCACAAGTGCATCCGCGAAGTCTGATGACTGGTAACTTTGAGCTGTACCAAGCCCATCATGATGCCTTGGCAGCAGAATTTGCCATCGCCAGAAATGCACCAGGTCCAAGGGGTAACTGATGGCACACATGTCTCCTTGAGCACACCAGGGCATGCGAGTGCCCTTTATTAACAGGAAGGGGTTCCATTCCCTAAATGTTAACTTGGCGATCACCCTCTGGATTATGCATGTATGTGCACGCTTCCCAGGGAGCGGGCAGGACCGCTACACCCCGAGACATTTGGAGATCCCCGCTGTCTTCAGAGAACCATCCCAGAATGACGGGGTTGACTCCTTGGGAATGAGGTACATGCCGAGGTCCTGAATGATGCCAGTGTGGAGGCTGGGGACCAATGCAGAGACCAGATATAACAACACCATTGAGTGGTGCATTGGACTGCTTAAAATGTGGTTTGGATGCCTGGACCGCTCTGGTGGTGCACTACTGTATCCCCAGAGTCTCCCGCTTTGTGGTGACCTGCTGTGTCCTCCACAACCTGACACACCAGTGGGGTGACATCCTGGAGGAGAATCATGCAACCTCATGTGAGAACGAGCATGGGGAGGACCAATGGGAGCAACCAGAGTAATGAGGGTAAGCAGCAGCGAGGGTCCAGCATTCCCCAGGGCCAGGAAGGCCTTAATCCTCACTTATTTCTCGTAGGATGAGGCCTTATCCGTCAGCTCATCCCTCTGTTACCACCTTTAATCGCTCCTTCTCCCACCCCCAGTACACACAGACAGATACCCCTCCTGGCTACCTTGTTCCATTCTCCCAGTTCTGTCTAACATCATTCCAGGGTGATGGGACCATGTCTGCACTGGCAGCGGGTCAATATATAAGGCAGGTGAGTGATGATAACTTGCTGAGAGGAAAGCACTGGTGCTCCTCAGCTTTATGCCAAAATCTGAATCCTGTCCTCCACACACAATTACCTGGACGTGGTCTACATTGGGGGCTTTTGCTTTGTGACCTGGGAGGTGAGGTTTATGAGCAACTCCCCCTTGTTAGTGGGGAGTTGGTGCGTACGGTCAGGGCGAAGACAGCCAGTTCCACCCTGAAGCTTCTGGGGATCATTTCCAGCAGCAAGTGCCGTGAAATATAGGCCGCGGTCTCGCCAGCTCGGCCATCGGGAAGTACCTGGAAGTCATGTCCATTATGACATTTAGTAATTTTCCAATTAAATTGCGCCCTAAATGACAAAAAGGGTGATGGTGCCAGGAAAAAGAAGATAGTAATGGGACAAACAAAGAAACCAAGATCAGGCTTGAGGTTAGGTCTGGAAAAAAAAATGGAAGGAAGTGTTTGGTATGAAAATGTTGAATTCACTGAAGGCTGCACTATGCTCAATTAAAAGAGAAGATGCAATTTCTGGAGCTTATGTTGAGCTCCATTGGAACAGTGTAGAGGGTTGAGAACTGAGCGCTCAATGGTTGAAATGGGACTGCTTCTTTTGAACAGAGACTGCACCCAACTCCATCTAGCACAACACCTTTGCATGACTACACTTGTTCAGCATTATTCTTTGACTTATATGCACTTCCTCCAACTAAAAACGTGTTGGAACCCCGTCGATCCCTGCTCTGCATGTTTTTGTGGTAAGTGTGAAACATTATTTGCTCAAGTCTTACTCAGGTCTCCTCCCACAACTAAAGGTGTTCCAGCTTGTGCAGTTCTTCAGCACCTTGCACAACCTCTCCATCATGAACATGCAACCCTTACCAATTCAGGAGGAAGAGGGGATGATATGGAGGAGGAGGAAAAAAAAGTCATCGGAGACATCAGCCACAAGACGGTTGGCACCTCTGGAGCTGGCCATCACTTCCGGACTGGAAAGAATGGGCTTAAAACTCTGCAAAAAACCCTCTGCACAAGTTGGACCCAAAGTCTATGACTACTTGACTGCAGGCTCTAGCAATGTATCTAGACTTTCAGTATGCGTACCAATCACCATTTTTTGTATCCTACCCCATTGACGTTCACTGCAGCAGAGTTCACGTTTGCCCACTCAGGGTATCTTATCCTTTCCATATACCTCTCCACAGGCTGATTTCAGCATGTGCATGGCAAGTAACTCACCATGTGTAGTCTCCACTTCGATACTACTCTGTAAGTGCACATATTGCCAGTACCGGAGCTGGACATTGTGAATGTTAGAGCAAGTGATGCTGCTTCTTTTTCCTTTGTGTCTCGTTCCTCTGCCAGCTCTTGCTCTCCCAACATTGTCTAAATCGCTTTTCTTGTGTATCTGAAAGGCATGATGGTGGTTCATATGCAGGGAAATGAGGGTGGGGGGGGGGGAGAAAGGAAGCAAGATGTGCTTACTTACACAAATACCCTCTGCAGCTTGTACACCGAGGGGCTGGTTTAGCACAGGGCTAAATCACTGGCTTTGAAAGCAGACCAAGACAGGCCAGCAGTAAGGTTCAATTCCCGTACCGGCCTCCCCGAACAGGCACTGGAATGTGATGACTAGGTGCTTCTCACAATAACTTCATTTGAAGCCTACTTGTGATAATAAGCGATTTTCATTTCATCAGCAGAATCTGTTTCCGGGGTCCCAGGTTCAAATCCCCGCTGGGTCGCTGTCTGTGCATTCTCCCAGTTTCTGCGTGGGTTTCCTCCCATGGTCCAGGAACATGCAGATTGGATGGATTGGCCATGCTAAATTGCTTAGTGTCCAAAAGGTTAGATGGGCCTATTGGATTACAGGGATAGGGTGGACATGAGGGCTTAAGTGGGTCAGTGCAGACTCGATGTGCCAAATGGCCTCCTTCTGCACTGTGTGTATTTTAGTTACTAATGTTATTTTTAATATTGAACGGTACTGCAGGTAACTTCTTTAAATAAAGCACTTTTCACCTTCACAGCCAGACATCTAATTTTATAATAAAATCAGGAAATGCTCAATAAACTCAGCAGGTCTGGCAGCATCGGAGGAAAGAGAAACAAGAGTTTTGAATCCATTTGACTTCTTCAGGCTGTGAATAACTTTTTCTCTCCATCAATCTCCAGGAGGTTCCTACTCAGTGAATATAAACAACAGTAAGTAGGTTCGAGGAATTGAAGTAAACTCTGGTCGGCGGGGAGGTGAGCATTCATTCGTTCTTTCAGAGGCGTCAGGAAGACATTGCCGTGGAATGCGGTTGATTTTCAGTTCGTCAATTGAGGCAAACATTTCAATTTAATATTGACAATAGACCGGGTATCCTTGAAATATGTTTACCCCGGGAAACTTCACATTCGGTTTGAACTTGTTGTCTTTATTCCTTCTAGGGTCCTTTGGGCTCTCGCGTCGTCAATTCACGGCTTCAACCGCCACCATTTCAAAATGCATGGGGCGGGGGGGGGGGGCAATGCCACTTAGTGCGCAAAAAAAACGTTAGAGACTGCCCCCGAAAGCCTGGCCGGCCGGTGGGGAGCCAGGGGCCCGCCGATTCCGAAAGGGAGGGAGGGAGGGGAAAAGGGCGCACTTACTTGCACTCGGAAAAAGCGGCGAAATTTCCACTCCATTCCTCAGCCGGGGGCCTCCGCAGCAGAAATGTCTGCACGTGCGCCGGCGCGAGACTAGCCCCGCCCCCTTATGACGCGGCCAGGCTGGGACCGCCCACTGAGGGCAGGCATTTCAACTGCAAATTGATTTGAAATTAAAAATGAAATGAAAATCGCTGATTGTCAGGAGTAGGCTCCAATGAAGTTGCTATGAAAAGCCCCTAGTCGTCACATTCCGGCGCCTGTCCGGGGAGGCTGGTACGGGAATCGAACCGTGCTGCTGGCCTGCTTTAAAAGCCAGTGGTTTAGCCCAGTGAGCTAAACCAGCCCCTAAATACGAGTCAAGCAGGAGTCGAACCTGCAATCTTCTGATCCGTAGTCAGACACGTTATCCATTTTGCCACTGACCCGACATAAAATAATCGCTTATTGTCACAAGTAGGCTTCAGTGAAGTTACTGTGAAAAGCCCCGAGTCGCCACATTCCGCCGCCTGTCCGGGGTGGTCGGTATAGGAATTGAACCCACACTGCTGGCATTATTCATTGCTGTATTGTTTTGCGTACAGTGCACTAACCAGGGGCTGGTTTAGCTCACCAGGCTAAATCGCTGGCTTTTAAAGCAGACCAAGCAGGCCAGCAGCATGGTTCGATTCCCGTACCAGCCTCCCCGGACAGGCGCCGGAATGTGGCGACTAGGGGCTTTTCACAGTAACTTCATTGAAGCCTACTCGTGACAATAAGCGATTTTCATTTTTCATTTCATAAGGGGCAATTTAGCATGGCCAATCCACTAAGCTCCACATCTTTGGACTGTGGAAGGAAACCAGAGCACATGAAATAAACGGTGGCATGGTTAGCACTGCTGACTCACAACTCCAGGGAGGGTTCAATTCTGGCCTTGGGTGAATTTTGGAGTTTGCTCTTTCTTTCCATGTCCATGTGGGTTTCCTCCAGGTGCTCTGGTTTTCTCCCACAGTCCAAAGATGAGCGAGTTAGGTGGATTGGCCATGCTGAATTGCACTTTAGTGTAAAGGGATATACAGGTTAGGTACCGGGGAGTGGGCCAAGGTGGGCTCTTTTGGAATGTTGGTGCAGACACTATGGGCCAAATGGCCTCCTTCTGTGCAATAGGAATTCTACAGTTCTATTCTAGGAAACACATGCAGGTATGTGGAGAATGTGGAAATGCTACACAGTCACCCAGCATTGCTGGTGTTCTAAGGCAGCAGTGCTAACCAGTGTGCCACCATGTTACTACAGTGTGTTTATGTTTCTGCCTTGTTTACTTCAATTATCTTATTCCTTTATAATGAACATTTAGTAAAGATATGGCGAGTCCATAGCGAGTAAAATAAAAAAATATTTATTTACGCAGCTAGTATACACAAGGCCCGGTTAAACCTCACTGGGTAATCTCTCTCTTACCACACTGGCCGACGTTTCATGCAAATACGGGTAAGCTACCCTGTCCCTATCGTGGGTACTTGTACTCCACCAAGATCATGGGGAAAACAAGTATTTCCATCTCAGATTAGTACATCCGTTCCCCCCCTCCAAAGTCCAAAGACTTTCTTGAAGGACGATGAGGAGGAGAAGACGACGAAACTGAAGAAGTCGAAAAAGAAACAGTCGGGACAGCAACCTAAGCAGCAGAATGACAAAGGCATTTCAACTCTGTTTGGTTTCTGTTGAGCTGATGAGCAGGATCAGTTGTCATATACCTCACTGGGAAATGATTTCTACAGCAGGAACATCTGGGCAAATGATCATCTGCGGCAAAGCCATGATGTCAGCATCAGAAACTCTGAGGGCTGTGTCTCCATTTCGAATATCTGCATCCAAGCACAGCCACCAGATGTAGCTTCCGGCCAGCATCTTCACCTTGGACACTCCGGAATTTCCAGCGTGTAGATGCTTCAAAACCAGAGCCTGCCATTTTGCTGGGACAACGACCCTTGTGCCCCACAGGAGAATATCACCCTTCATGGTCAGTTCCAACAACTTAGAAGAGAAGGCCTTCAACTCCCCTGGTAGTTGTCGCTGTGCACCACCAGATGACGCACCTTGGCCAGCCAGGGTCAGTCTGCATCAATGCATGGGCACAAGAGGCCTCTGTCCACTGTGGGTGGGTCCGCTGACATGACCGGCAGGGGAAGGTGACTCAATGCGTCCACAGGCACAATTTGTGACCCTGGGCAGTGCTCGTGTGGGCAGTCATGTACAGATAATAATAATAATCTTTATTTGTGTCACAAGTATGTTCTTATGTTAAGTAGGCTTACATTAACACTGCAATGAAGTTACTGTGAAAATCAACTAGTCGACACACTCCAGCACCTGCGGATATACTGAGGGAGAATTCAGAATGTCCAATTACCGATGAAAGCAAGTCTTTTGGACCACGTGGGAGGAAATCGGAGCACCCGGAGGAAACCCACGCAGACACGGGGAGAACATGTAGACTCCACACAGACGGTGAACAAATCCGGAAATCGAACCCGGGACACTGTCATTGTGAAGCAAGTGCTAACCACTTTACTACCAAAGCCAACGCTGGATCCACTCGGATACTGTTGGTAGGACCACCTTGCCCTTGTGAAGGATGCTGAGCAGCGGTTATGGTCAGTTACGATGACAAACTGGTGGCCATAGATGCACTGATGGAAGCGCTTCATGCCAAAAATAATTGTCAGGTCTTCTTTTTCAATGTGTAGTTTCGTTCGGTTGCCGTCAGCATCAGGGAGGCAATAGCAATCGGATAGTCAAGGCCGCCACCCACCCACATACAAGGAATTCACCGAGCCGAAATGGATCAACGTCCCCGAAGAGGATAATTGCCGCTTCACCTTCATATTGACCGCCACCTGGGCCTCACACCAAACCCAATGCCAGCGCGTATTTCAAAGCAAATGAATGGGGAATAGACAGTAGCCAGGTTTGGAATGAACTGCCCACAGTAATTTATCCACCCCAAAAAGGAACGGAGCTACATCGTGTCACGTGGGGCGGGATCATCTTTATCGCTTGCAATGTTTCCATGACCGGTATTAGTCCATCGTAATCAACCCGGTAGCCCAAATACACCACCTCATTTGCGTGAAAGATGCATTTCGCCCGGCATAGACAAACTCCATACTCCAAAATCCACTTTACTGCCACTTCGAGGTTCTGTAGATGCTTCTTCTCCATGGCTCTAGTGACCAAAACATCATTTAAATAGACCCGCAACGTGCACAAACCACGCAAGATACCTTCCACCATGCATTGAGGACACACCCAATGGAAGACGGTGTATTCCTACAGTTGCTTGTGTCTATTGATAGTCACATATTTCCACAAGGCCTTATCCAACTTAACCTGCAAATACGCATTGCCGTGTCAAATGTCGTGAACATAGACCTACCAGCCAACGTAGCATAAATATCCTCTATCCTGGAGAGCGGGTAACAGTCTAAGCAGGAAGATATGTTCACCATAAACTTATAATCGCCACAAAGGTGATCCGTTTGATCTAGTTTCATCTCCGGGATCATTGATGTGGAGATGCCGGCGTTGGACTGGGGTGAGCACAGTAAGAAGTCTTACAACACCAGGTTAAAGTCCAACAGGTTTGTTTCAAACACAAGCTTTCAGAGCACTGCTCCTTCCTCAGGTGAATGGAGAGGTGTGTTCCAGAAACATTTATATAGAAAAAGTCAGAGGTGCCAGACAATGCTTGGAATGCGAGCATTTACGGGTAATCAAATCATTACAGATCCAGAGATAGGGGATGATCCGAGGTTAAAGAGGCGTGAATTGTCTCAAGCCAGGACAGTTGGTAGGATTTTGCAAGTCCAGGCCAGATGGCGGGGGGTGAATGTTAAGCGACATGAATCCAAGATCCCAGTTGAGGCCGCACTCATTCGTGCGGAACTTAGCTATACGTTTTTGCTCGGCAATTCTGCGTTGTCGCGTATCCTGAAGACCGCCTTGGAGAACGCTTACCCGGAAATCAGAGGCTGAGTGCCTTTGACTGCTGAAGTGTTCCCCCACTGGAGGGGAACATTCCTGCCTGGTGATTGTCGCACAATGCCCGTTCATTCGTTGTCGCAGTGTCTGCATGGTCTCGCCAATGTACCACGCTTCGGGACATCCTTTCCTGCAGCGTATGAGGTAGACTACATTGGTCGAGTCGCACGAGTATGTGCCGCGTACCTGGTGGGTGGCGTTTCCACGTGTAATGGGGGTATCCATGTCGATGATCTGGCATGTCTTGCAGAGATTGCCCTGGCAGGGTTGTGTGGTGTTGTGGTCGCTGTTCTGAAGGCTAGGTAATTTTCTGCAAACAATGGTTTGTTTGAGGTTGCGCAGTTGTTTGAAAGCAAATAGTGGGGGTGTGGGGTGACCTTGGCAAGATGTTCATCTTCATTGATGATGTGTTGAAGGCTGTGAAGAAGATGTTGTAGTTTCTCCGCCCCAGGAAAGTACTGGACGACGAAGGGTACTCTGTCAGTTCTGTCCCATGTTTGTCTTCTGAGGAGGTCGGTGCGGTTTTTTGCTGTGGCGCGTTGGAACTGTCGATCGATGAGTTGAGCGCCATATCCCGTTCGTACGAGGGCATCTTTCAGTGTCTGTAGATGTCTGTTACGCTCCTCCTCGTCTGAGCAGATCCTGTGTATACGGAGGGCTTGTCCATAGGGGATGGCTTCTTTAATGTGTTTCGGGTGAAAGCTGGAGAAGTGGAGCATCGTGAGGTTATCTGTGGGCTTGCGGTAAAGCGAAGTGCTGAGGTGACCGTCCTTAATGAAGATGAGTGTGTCCAAGAATGCAACTGAATTTGGAGAATAGTCCATGGTGAGTCTGATGGTGGGATGGAACTTATTGATTTCATAGTGTAGTCGTTTCAGTGATTCTTCGTTGAGGGCCCAAAGGAAAAAAATGTCATTGATGTATCTGGTGTATAACATCGGTTGAAGGTCCTGTGCGGTGAGGAAGTCTTGTTCAAACTTGTGCATGAAGATATTGGCATATTGAGGTGCGAATTTGGTCCCCATGGCTGTTCCGTGCATCTGGATGAAGAATTTGTTGTCGAAGGTGAAGACGTTGTGATCCAGAATGAAGCGGATGAGTTGCAGAATTGCGTGTGGAGATTAGCAGTTGTCGGTATTGAGGACTGAGGCTGTTGCAGCAATGCCGTCATCATGGGGGATGCTGGTGTAGAGTGCCGAGACGTCCATTGTGACGAGGAATGTTCCTGGTTCAACTGGTCCATGGGTGCTGAGTTTCTGAAGGAAGTCCATGTGTCGCGACAGAAGCTGGGTGTACATTTTACGATGGGTTTCAAGATGCCCTTGATGTGGCCAGAGAGGTTCTCACACAGGGTCCCATTGCCTGAAACGATAGGACAGCCTGGTGTGTTGGCCTTGTGGATGGGACTGGAGTCCCATCAGTCGAGTCTGGAGCCAGTGTGCAGCCAGTGTGCAGCGCGACTGTCAGCTGCTCAACCAAACACCCAAATTGCCACGTCGCTCTAACCAAGCCACAGGGGAACCATGTGGGGGCTGATGCCTGATGACATTCACCTCCATTGCCTCTATCTCTTGAACGCCCATTTCAACGCTATCTTAGGAAAGGGAGATTTGCAGCGCCTGCTGAAATGTTAGGGAGCACTCACCCAGAACTTATTTTTTGAGTTTCCATGTTGTACACCCCGCAGACCAAATGGTTGCGGAGCATGTCAGCCAATACCGTACTGTACTCACTGTGGTGAATGTAATATAGATGTATATATGTTAATTCACACTGGGCGAATAGCGGGAGGGCCTTCCCGACATTTTCCCCGCCCTCCCGCTATTCTCCCCCACCCCCCCGCCCAACTCCCGACCCGAATCGCTACCGCCGTTTTTTTACGGCCGGCAGCAATTCACAGCTGTTCGATGGGCCGAAGTCCCAGCCCTTTACGCCGTTTTTACGAACGGCAAACACACCTGGTCTGGCCGTTCATAAAAACGGCGTCACAAACTCGCTTTTCATAACCATGGCACCGATTGGCACGGCAGTACCACGGCCGTGCCAAGGGTGCCATGGGCCCGCGATCGGTGGGCACCGATCGCGGGCAGCGGGCCCGATGCCCGCGCACTCTTTCTCCTTCCGCCGCCCCGCAGTATCCATTCGCGGGGCGGCTGAGGGGCAACCTGGCCCGCGCATGCGCGGGTTTCGCGCAAATACGCGATGACGTCATCCGCGCATGCGCGGGTTTCGCGCAAATACGCGATGACGTCATCCGCGCATGCGCGGATTGGAGTCTTCCAATCCACGCATGCACGGCTGACGTCATATGATGCGTCAGCCGGCGCTAACTCCGGCAAGCGAGCTTAACGATATTCGTTAAGCCCGTCATGCCGGAGCCTACGGCGTCGGGCTGCTAGCCCCGACCGGGGACCAGAATCGGTTCCCGGTCGGGAAGGGGCGTGCTGGCGTCAAACCCGCCCGGGTTTGTCGCCAGCTTTACGATTTCTCCCGTTTTGGGAGAATCGCGCCCAGTGTCTTTGTAAGCGCAGTAGCGCTATCCTACCACTAGGGGGAGTAGCGCTGAGAGCACTCAGGAACTTTTACTGGGCTCCACCCTTGGCTCCCCCACGACTCCTCCCCCTAGTGCAGCTGTATAAATACCCTTGTCCAGAGTCAGCCTGAGTTCACTACGAGTTCATCGACAGGTAAGGCTGGCTCCGACGTAAGTCGATTAAAGCCTAGATTCACATCGGAAAAACGTGTCTGGTGAATTGATGGTTCCATCAATTTAATCAACTTAAGAACAGTAAAGATCGATTATGGAATTGGCCCTCAAGCCTGGACGCCTGGAACTCAACCCGCAGGATGCAGAGGCTAAAGAAATCTTCTCCCACTGGATCCGGTGCTTCAAGGCCCACCTGGCCGAAGCGAGCACAGCCGAAACTACAGAGGATGAGAAGCTAAGTATACTGCACGCGAGGGTGAGCCACAGAATCTCTACGCAACTAAACTCGGCCAGTTCATATACTGCGACGCTAGTAGTCCTCGAAAAAATGTATGTAAGGCCCATTAATGAAGTTTACGCTCGCCATGTGTTCACGACTCGCCGTCAGCGGTCTACAGAATCACTCGCCGAATTCCTAAGAGAATTTAATAATTTGTCCAATGACTGTAATTACCAAGCGGTTACCGCGGCTGAACACAGGGAATTGGCGGTACGCGATGTTTTTGTAGCGGGCCTCAGGTCTAACTATGTGTGCCAACGACTGCTGGAAAAGGTGGCCCAGGACTTAGAAACGACTGTGGAAGCTGCTACCACGATGGAGGTCTCCTTCCGCAGCCTTAACTCATTCCCCGCGGACCCCACAACGCAATCATGGGCCCCCGACCAGCGACTCCCCCAGGTCGGTGCTATGCAGCCGCCCGGTCACCATGCTGCCCCAGCCAGCCACTATGCTGCTCCAGCCAGCCACTATGCTGCTCCAGCCAGCCACTATGCTGCTCCAGCCTGCCATTTCTGTAGCCAGAATCAGCACCCGCAGCAGCACTGCCCGGCCCGCCAAGCGACCTGAAGCAGCTGCGGGCAAAAAGGGCATTACGCAAGAGTGTGCCTCGCAAAAAGGGCCCCAGCTTCCAACTCTCCAGCGACTCGCAGTAATCGCTCCCCTCACTCGCAGCCTCGCGGGGCCCAAAACGCTGCGGCCTATGCCCCGACTCCGCCCCCTCCAGCCACGTGCGATCCACGGGGGCTGCCATCTTGGAAAACCTCCACCACACGGCCAGCCACATGCGACTCATCTTGGACGCCATCTTCCTTGCCGCCCGCCACATGCAATCCACGGGACCGATCGGCATCTCCACGCTCGGACAACTCAGCGGAGGAATTCGAATTAGACTATGAACTCAGAGGGCAGTCATCACGGGGCCACTCCAGCACAGCTGATCGAGCCGCCGACTATCCGCAACTCAGCGCGGTCAACGGGTAGAAAACGCCATGCCTCTTCGACTCTGGGAGCACGGAGACCTTCATACATCCAGACCTGGTAAGACGCTGTTCGCTCCCCGTTTTCCCCACAAGCTCGCTCCACCAGTTCCGCACCCCGCGCCGGCCAGCCCCCAGCGCCCCCAGTACCCGGTCGAACCAGGAGAGTATGAAGCTCGGATACAACTCTTCCTGGAGTCCGCCATCGTACCCCAGCACACTACACCCATCCAGCCACCGCAAGAGGCTGCAACCCCTGTGCTCCGCAGATCTAGCGGGCAATTCAACCACCGGACAGACTGACTTTATAGACTAGACCACCACCCCCGCCGGCCTTGATTTTTTTTGCAGGGGGTGAATGTGGTGAATGTAATATAGATGTATATATGTTAATTCACACTGTCTTTGTAAGCGCAGTAGCGCTATCCTACCACTAGGGGGAGTAGCGCTGAGAGCACTCAGGAACTTGTACTGGGCTCCACCCTTGGCTCCGCCCACGACTCCTCCCCCTAGTGCATCTGTATAAATACCCTTGTCCAAAGTCAGCCTGAGTTCACTACGAGTTCATCGACAGGTAGCAGGCTGGCTCTGAAGTAAGTCGATTAAAGCCTAGATTCACATCGGAAACACGTGTCTGGTGAATTGATGGTTCCATCACTCACAAAATTGGGCGATTCTCCAAAGTCTAGAAACGACCTTGATAACGAACTTCCTGGTGGACCTGTCCGCTGTATTGAACGT
Source organism: Scyliorhinus canicula (assembly GCF_902713615.1). Classification (NCBI taxonomy): domain Eukaryota; kingdom Metazoa; phylum Chordata; class Chondrichthyes; order Carcharhiniformes; family Scyliorhinidae; genus Scyliorhinus; species Scyliorhinus canicula. Next base: position 90,309,661 of record NC_052162.1, read on the forward strand.
ATTCCGCTGAACGATGATTGCCGGCGTTGGGTTGAAATGTCATGGTGAGTTGATCATCAGCCGTTGGGGCTGTTTAGCACAGGGCTAAATCGCTGGCTTTGAAAGCAGACCAAGCAGGCCAGCAGCACGGTTCAATTCCCGTAACAGCCTCCCCGAACAGGCGCCGGAATATGGCGACTAGGGACTTTTCACAGTAACTTCATTTGAAGCCTACTTGTGACAATAAGCGATTTTCATTTTCATTTCATCAAATGGTACCGTATCCAGCAGCGAGACTTCAGATCACCCTGAACATTTGCATTTCACAAGCCTTCAGCAAAATAACAGTCTTGCGCTCATCCTCTGTGATATTGTCGGCTGTTGGTCATTCTGGGTGAGTGTGCTTAACACTCACTTTGGCTCTGTTTCACGTTCTAAGCTCTGGAGTCGCCAGGTGCCGTAAAGACACCGCCACAAGTTTCAAGGTGAAGTTCAAAGCAATAAAGCTGTACACCAATTAGTAAGTCCAAAACAATTAGAGTTTATTATAACACAATTATAATCACACTCATGCACACGCTAAAGATTAAACTTACTTCTACCACTAAACAACTAATACTTAGCTAAGAAGGAACTGCGAGGTCAGGGAACAAGGCCTTTGTTCTGTTCTGGTCTGCAGGCTTCGAATCGCTATCAGTTGGCAAGGGTGTCAGTAATGCCGGTTTCAGGTAGCGGTCGTTGTTTAGGCACTTACGTTTTGGTGGCTGCTGCTCAACGGCTGATGTAGAAAACAGGGGTCTGGAGGCTGGAGCCGGAGGCCGGAGACAGGAGACTGAACCATGTGTGGGACCTTTCTTTTATAGGTCCCAGGGGGTCCGCGCCCCTTTGGGCGGACTCCCTTACCTGCTGGGGATCAATTGGGCCTCTTCCCAATCGATATGTTTTGAACCCCCCAATCATAGGGCCGTTCCTTGATTGCTGGGGCGGTTCTTAGGACTTATTGTCCTGGGATTCTCTGGCGCCACTGGATCTGGTCTCCTATTGAATGTATCGATTAATACTTAATTTGTGTCCATTGTATCTGGGACTTGCCTGATATCACCTCATTAGTATGCTAACGGCTTCTCATTCACAGTGCTGCCTGGTCTCTGCAGCCGTCAGAAACCGGTTTCTGCAGTTGTCCCAATACATAATTGCTCTGCAAGCTGTTTGCTCTTTAACATGTCCGTTTTCCCTGCATTCTTTGCAGTCTTCCATTTTGTGTTCGTTAGTGGCCATCTCAGGTGGCTACACGGCACATGTAAAAGTATCACATTCACTTTGTGTACTGGTTCCAATCCTCAACACTGGCATTGAAAGCATCTAACTAACCAAACAGAGACATGACAAATCAACTAACTCTGTACCTCAGCCCAAAGGAATGTGGGGAGGTGGCTCAGCTGGATAGGTTGCACGTTGACAGCATTCATTTTACCCTCGTTGCCAGATTAGTAAGGATGCTGGGAATGCACAGCAAGTAAAATAATGAATATTTATTTACACAACTAATATATACACAAGGCCTGGTTAAATATCACTAGGTAATCTCTTCATGGTCGGTACCACACAGGCCGAGCCTATATACAAATCCAGGTTAGCTACCCTGCCCCGAGTGGAGCTCATACTTCATCAGGAGCATGGAGGAAACAAGCATCCCACCCCATAGCCCCGTGCTGGTTACTGAAGATCTCATGTTGTGTTCTAATGTTTCAGAAAGACATTTGTAATGGTACCGTATCCAGCAGCGAACATTTATGAAAAAAAATCAATAAGTCAATCGATGGTTAAGGGGATAAAACTGGAAAGTGAAGTTGAAAACTATCATCGTTAAATAAATACACAAAAAATAGAAGGAGGAGGAGGCCATTCAACCCTTCAAGCATGCTCTGTCATTTATTATGATCATGGCTAATCATCATGTTCAATATACTGATCCCGCCTTCGCCCATATCCCTTGATCCCTTTAACCCAAGAACTATCTGATTCCTTTCTTGAAATCACATATTTTGGCCTCAACTGCTTTCTGTGGTAGTTAATTCCACAGATTCTCCACTGTGGGTGAAAGCTCTCCTTGTTTCAGTCCTAAAAGGTTTACCCCTTTATCCTCAAACTATGACGCCTAGTTCTGTACTCCCTCAAAATTGGGAACATTCTTTTAGAATCTACCCTATCTAATCCTGTTGGAATTTTATAAGTTTCTATTTTATAAACTCCAATTAATATAATCCTAACCAATTTAATCTCTCTCACATGACAGTCCAGCCATCCAGGAATCAGTTTGGTAAACTTTTGCTGCACTTCCTCCATGCCAAGAACATCCTTCCTCAAATAAGGACACCAAAACAGCACACTATACTCCAAATGGCTTCACCAGTGCCCTCTAGAATTGTAGGGAAACATCCCTATTCGTAAACTCAAATCCTCTCGCTATGGAGGCCGACATACAATTTGGCTCCTTTACTGCTGTAGCTGTACGTTTATTTTGGTGACTGATGCACAAGGACACCAAGGTCTCACTGAGTATCCATCTCTCTCAATTTAAACCCATTCAAATAATAATGTCTCCTTATTTTTGCTACCAAAACTGATAATCTCACATTTACACACATTATACTGCATCTGCCATGCAAATGCCCACTCACTCAGCCTATCCGAATTCACTGAAGCATCTCTGCGTCCTCCTACCAGCTCATTCTCCCACCCAACTTTGTATCATCTGCAAATTTGGAGAAAATACATTTAGTTCCCTCGCCTGAATCATTGATCTATAATGTGAATGGTTGGGGTCCTAGCACAGATCCCTGTGGTGTCCAACTAGTCACTGATTGCCAATCAGTAAAAGATCCATTTATTCCAACTTTTTGCTTCCTGTCTGCTAACCAGCTTTCTAACCATCTCAGGACACTCCCTGTAATTCCATACGCTTTGGGTTTAGATGGTAATCTGCTATGTGAGACCTTGTCGCAAGCCTTCTGAAAGTCTGAATAAACCACAACCACCGTTTCCCCCTGGTCAACTCCATTAGTTACATCTTCAAAGAATTCCAGTAGGTTTGACACAAGGATGATTTCTCTTTTGTAACTCCATGCTGACTTTGTCTAATTATACCACTGCTCCCTCACAGACTCGCTCTTTAATCTCCTCTTGGCTCTCACACTGCTCCTCTTCTGCTCGTTCTTTAATCCTCTCACACCGCTGCCTCTCAAATCTACCCAATCAGTCACATTGAATGGTGGAGCAGACTTGAAGGATCAAATGATTTACCTCTGTTCCTTTGTTGAACGGTCTTATTGAGAGGGAGGGCGAGAAGATGAAAGATTGAGTCTGGGAGGAAGCAGTGTGAGAGTGGAAATAAGATTAAGGAATGAATCTGAAAGGGATCAATCTGAAAATGCTAAGAGGATAAAAGGATGAGCCTGAGAAGGAGCAGTGTGAGAATGAAGAGAGGATCAAACAGTGAGTCTGAGAGCAGGCAGTGTGAGAGCAGAGAGGATTAAAGGCCGAGTTTGAGAGGGAGCAGTGTGAGAATGGGGAGAGGATTAAATAACAAAACTGAGGGAGCAGTGAGAGCTTTGAGAGGATTAAGGAGCAAATCTGAGAGTGAGCAGTGTGAGAGCAGTGAGAGGGAGCAGTGTGAGAGCGGTGAGAGGGAGCAGTGTGAGAGCGGTGAGAGGTTTAAAGTGCATAATTGAGATGGAGCTGTGTAAGATCAGGTTTAAGAGTGAGTCAGACTGGTAGCAGTTTGTGAGCAGAGAGGATTAAAGAGCGAATCTTAGTTGGCGCCCTGTGTGAGCACAGTGAAGATTAAAGAGTGATATTGAGAGAAAGCAATGTGAGAGCAGAGAAAGAATTAAAGATCAATGGGAGTGAAAAGCAGGAGAGACATATACTAGGTTCCCATTCTCAAGTCCAAGTCCAAGGAGTGCAGGTTAGGCGGATTGGCCATGCAAAATTGTCCCTTAGTTTCTAAAGATGTGCAGGTTACAGGGATAGGGCCTAGGGAGTGGGCCTAGGTAGGGTGCTCTTTCTGAGGGTTGGTGCAGAGTTGATGAGCTGAATGGCCGTCTGCACTGTAGGGATTCTATGATTTACATTGAGGCAACTTCCTTAAAAACAGGAGGTTTTGTTAAATGAACAAACCACTGAGTTTTGGAATAAATCAATTTTTCATGGAGATGGTTGGAAAATTAATTCTTATCTTTTAGTCCAATGTTCACTCACTATTTCATTAAACAACAAACTAGACAGTAACTGACAGTAAGTTCATTTAATGCATGCCAAAGTATTATCAGTACAACGGCACTATTATAGCCAGTAACTGGAGGTTTCACTTGTTCTACATCGATCAAGAGGCTTGTTGTTGGCCTTTGATTTTCAACATTCTCCGAGTTCCGAAAACAATGATTTAGTAATCAATCAAAAACCAAGGAACCAACAGGAAATAATTCTTCAGCCGGTCCTGTATCCTTATACATCATACAGGTAACCTGATCATTTTTTAAGCGTTTCAATTGAGGTTTCCAATTCTCTGGCAAGTAATGTTACCTCCTTTTAAAAATGCAAGAGGATGAATTCACACAATCAGGCCCCTTGTACTCAGGTATGCTTCATCAAGTGAACTGAAATGTCTGACAGCCTCAGGTCACAGTTATGTAATGATCTGCATTCCGATGGTTTAAGTGTTTTCTGCATTTCAATGGTAACAACATGTCAACACTCTTCGGCCCCAAGGAACATAGGAATTACAATAAAAAAAACAAGTTGCATATGGTTCACCCTCTGCCATCCATGTGGTCAAAGCTACTCAATAATAGAGCTAATAGACGGCACGGTGGCGCAAAGCTGCCTCACGACGCCGAAGACCCAGGTTTGATCCCGGCCCCGGGTCACTTTCCGTGTGGGGTTTGCACATTCTCCCTGTGTCTGTGTGGGTTTCACTCCCACAACACAACGATGTGCAGGGTAGGTGGATTGGCCATGCTAAATTGCTTCTTAATTTGGAAAAAAATAATTGGGTATTCTAAATTTTAAAATAAATAGAACTGATAAAAACAAAAATTGCTGGATAAGCACAGCAGGTCTGTCAACATCTGTAGGGAGAGAAACAGAGTTAATGGGCTGGATTCTCCGTCATCGGGGTGCTCAGTTTTGCTGGCAGTCCTGGGGTTTCCCGACGGCGTGGGGCTGGCCCACAATGGGAAACCCTATTGACCAGCCGGTGAAACGGAGAATCCCGACGGCGTGTTGAAACAGAAATCTGAAGCAGCGGGATGGAGAAACTTGGCCAATGTTTCACATCCATGTCCACCCACACATGGGGTGGCACGGTGGCGCAGTGGTTAGCACTGCTGACGACCTGCGTTCGATCTCGGCCCTGGGTAATTGTCTGTGCGCAGTTTTCACATTCTCCCCCACAACCCGAAGATGTGCAGTGCAGGTGGATTGGCCACTCTAAATTGTCCCTTAATTGGAAAAAAATACTTGGGTACTCTAAATTTAAGAATATATATATAAATGTTTTGAGTGCATGTGATTGTTCTTCAGAGCTGAGTCCCAGTGCATTAGTCAAATTCCCTGGATTACTATGATAATGCCACTATGCCACCAGCTCCCCACTGACATCACTGTCATCAGTTTCCTCAAACCAAAGTGTTCAAATATTTGTGCTTGACAACAACACCTACGTTAAGCGTTCGGACACCAAAAGCGATCACAGAGTTTATTTTCCATATTCCTGAGTTTCGGTAGCTTCAAACATCCTAAATCTGAACGAACTTCAGAAAAAGCATTTTGTTTTTAACATATATTTTAATAAGCTAGCTTTATGTTTTTCTTCATAACCAATAAGTAATGCAGCACAAACTCTGATCCCCCCAACCCCCTTGATTGCAGCAGTTTCCTCCCTCACCATACCCTAACTGCAGCAATTTCCTCACCACACCCCCCCTTCCCAATCCCCAGAGCAATTTTCCCCCACTCCCAAACACCCCGGGCGCAATTCTCCGCACTCGTAAAATTTTACGGCCACGCTCGTCCGACGCCCTCCCGCTATTCTCCCCCACCCCCCCCCCCCCACGCCTGACTCCCGATACGAATCGCTGCCGCCGTTTTTTTACGGCCAGCAGCGATTCCCAGCTGTCCGATGGGCCGAGTTCCCAGCCCTTTACGGCTGTTTTTACGAACGGCAAACACACCTGGTCTGGCCGTTTGTAAAAACGGCCGTAAAGTGCCGATTTTTAAAACCATGGCACCGATTGGCACAGCAGTACCACGGCCGTGCCAAGGGTGCCATGGGCCCGCGATCGGTGCCCACCGATCGCGGGCAGCGGGTCCGATGCCCGCGCACTCTTTGTCCCTCTGCCACCCCGCTGTATCACTTCGCGGGGCGGCTGAGGGGCATCCCGGCCCGCGCATGCGCGGGTTTCGCGCAAATGCGCGATGACGTCATCCGCGCATGCGCGGGTTGGAGTCTTCCAATCCGCGCATGCGCGGTTGACGTCATATGACGCGTCAGCCGGCGCAAACTCTGGCAAGCGGGCTTAACGAAATTCGTTAAGCCCGCGATGCCGGAGTTTACGGCGGCGGCATGCTAGCCCCGACCGGGGACCAGAATCGGTCTCTCTCCCCATTCTGTCTCTCTCCCACCTGCCCTCCCAACAGAACAGCTCAGGTTTCAGGGCTGGCTGGGGCTGGAAGCGACAAAGTGTTGTTGAGGCTGACTCGCTGCACTATTCCAAGTGGCGCGGAAGCAGTTAATGGTACTGGGAATTAGTTCAGTGTGGATTAAAGGTTGTCTGGAGGGGTGGGGGCCGGAATTGAGAGAGTCAACAGCGTTCAGTGGTGACCCTGAGTTCAGGGCCTGGAGTCTGTCAGCGATCGGAGTTTGGCAAAACATGGAGATCAACAGAGCCTGAGACTAGAGGTAAAGAGGGTTGGAGACTTCGGAGACTGACGGGAGCTGATGGATAGAGAGTTTGGATAATGGGGAGATAGAGTGGTGATAAAGAGTTTGGAGACCGGAGGGAGAGGAGTATGGGGAGAGTGTTTGGAGCCTGCAGGGTGAGAACAATAATAATCTTTATTGGTGTCACAAGTAGGCTTACGTTAACATTGCAATGAAGTTACTGTGAAAATTAGGCAAAGGTTTGGAGCCTGGAGGGAGGTGGAGGGGGAAGAGCTTGGAGAATGGAGGAGGGGAGAGAGAATTTTGACCTTCCGACTGGAGTGACGGGGAGAGAGAGCATCAACTCTGAGAATGAGGGATAGGTGGGAGAGAGAGATTTGCTCTGAGAATTTGGGATGGGGTTGGGGGGGGGGGGGGGGAAAGTCGGGAGTTAACACCTTAAGACTGTGGTTGATGTTTTTTTTATGGAGGGGGGGATGCGCGTCGTGATTGTGGTGCCAGCAGCTATAATCCCTGAGACGAAAATGAATTAAGAACGGATGGAAATTTGGTGGTCCTTTAAATTTTATGGAGCATAGTGGACAGACTTTTTTGATTAGATGCTAAAACTGAATAAATTCAGAAACTATTTAAATAATTTCCTTTGAATTTTCAATGCAGATTGCTGCGTGCATTTGTCACCTTTGAGTACATTTATCACCTTTGAGTATTTGATAGCTTTGAGTATGTTGGATAGCTTTTGAGTGCATTTAATATCTTTGATTGTATTGGATAGCTTCAAGTGCACTTGCTGCATCTGAGTTCCATTTGTGATTTGATTGCATTTAATATCAAATATGGCAAAATGCCATTAACCGATTGCAAGAATCATTCTAAATTTAAACATTTAAACAGGGCAGCACGGTAGCATCGTGGATAGCACAATTGCTTCACAGCTTCCCATCGTCCCAGGTTCAATTCCGGCTCTGTGCGGAGTCTGCACATCCTCCCCGTGTGTGCGTGGGTTTCCTCCGGGTACTCTGGTTTCCTCCCACAGTCCAAAGATGTGCAGGTTAGGTGGATTGGCCATGATAAAATTGCCCTTAGTGTCCAAAATTTCCCTTCGTGTTGGGTGGGGTTACTGCGTTATGGGGATAGGGTGAAGATGTTGACCTTGGGTAGGGTGCTCTTTCCAAGAACCAGTGCAGACTCGATGGGCCAAATGGCCTCCTTCTGCACTGTAAATTCTATGATTTGGGGCTGGATTCTCCGTTCTGAAGTGTAAGTGCTCCCACCAGCGGAGACTGGCTACTGGTCTCCACGAGAGTTCGGAGCGGTACCCAGATGCCATTCTGTCTCCTTTACCATGCTAATTTATGCATGGCGGAGAGCTCAAAAATGGCGGCCTGATGCTGAAGTCCCCCCCCTCCCCCCGCGTGATTGCAAACCCTTACCGACCCGCTCCGCTGACAAGGGGCATCCAAGTCCCACTACGGGAATAATGGATCACCACATCCCCCCACAGCATGTACGCATGAGGGTGACTGGATCCTCCCTCCCACCAACCCCCAGCCTTCCCGTCGGATCCCCCCAGCAGACCACCCCCCCCTCCCCCATCAGACGCCCCTCGAGAGACAGCCATCAGTCACGCCTGCCTGAAAGCTGAAGGGCAGATCAGGCAGTGGAGTGAACAATCACTGTATTTTCACTTACCCTTCCCTAATATCTACTGACTCTGATTAATCAGAGAAATATTTAAAGCAGTAGCTGTTACAAGTGTCAGAGGTTCGTCAAAAGCTAAGTACACTTCAAAGGACTTCAAATCCCCTGACAACCTTTGAAATGCAAAACTCCCATTCAATTTCATAAAGCAATACATTGCATTAGCCTTTGATTGACAATTTTATGACTCCAATGGTTGATGGATTGTTCATCTATCTTTCCCTTCACGCTTAAATGTATCTCCATTACCCTACTTTGATGCTAACCACAATGTTTATAAGCATTACTATTATTGACAGTCCCTCACAGCTTCCTCTTTTTCACAGCTCTGTTGGGGGTTTCTGATGGGGGGGGGGTCTGATCAGGGTCTCTGAGGGAGTCCTCATTGGGGGGGTGTCTGATGGGAGTCTCTGATAGAGGGGCCTGGGAAGGTCTGATGGGAGGAGCTTGGGGGTTCGGGCAGCAAGGGCAGGAGTTTTGCACTGACCCACCACAGGGTCCCCCACATTAGGGCACGTTTTGGGACCAAATCCCACCAGGAGAATTTCCTGGTCGGTGCATACCTGGGGCTAGAGACTCGGGCTTCCAGCCATTAATCAGATGCAAGTGGGTAGAAATCATTGGGTGGCTGCCTCCCACTGGTGCAGGGCGTGAAGCTCACTGCCGCCACCGGCAGGAGACCGTTGCATCGGAATTGGATTGGTGCCTGGCAATTATCCCGTTTTTCCGTCGATGCTCCATTCTCTGCCGGGTCGGACTCTTTTGTAATAATAATATTAATCTTTATTATTGTCACACATAGGCTTAGGCTTACATTTATACTGCAATGAAGTTAATATGAAAATCCCCTAGTCGCCACACTCCGGCGCCTGTTCGGGTACACAGAGGGAGAATTCAGAATGTCCAATTCACCTAACAGCACGTCTTTCGGGATTTGTGGGAGGAAACGGAGCACCCGGAGGTAACCCACGCTTGGGTCACTGTCTGTGCAGAGTCTGCAGGCTCTCCTCGTGTCTACGTGGGTTTCCTACGGGTGCTCCGGTTTCTTCCCACAGTCCAAAGACGTGCAGGTTAGGTGAATTGACCATGCTAAATTGCCCTTAGTGTTCAAGAGGTTTGGGTGAGGTTGCTGGGTTACGGGTATGTGACGGAGGTGTGGGCTTAAGTGGGGTGCTCTTTCCAAGGGCTAGTGCACTCGATGGGCCGAATGGCCTCCTTCTGCACAGTAAATTCTATGTTAATGTCGATGTCTAACTTAATAATTACACACAGGTTTTAGGAATAACTCGGTATTTATATATGTCCTATATTTTTTCATGTATGAAATGATCTGTCTGAACTGTATGCAGAACAATACTTTTCACTGTACCTCAGTACACGTGTCAATAAATCAAATGAAATCAATTTACAATGGTCTCCTTCAAACAAAATTCCTTTTAAGTGCACAAAATCACTGTGGGGAAATACATTCTCCACTTTGAACCCCAAGTGAATGTTTGTGAATGTCTCCTCAGAATCCCACCAGATGATTGTCACTTGAGAGTTCCAAACCCCACTCCCAAAAACACACTTTAAAATCTCTTTTAGGTATGTTTTTCCTTCGTAGTTTGCATTCTGAAATTCAGACCGTTTTCCAAATTACACTTTTTTTTTAAAAAAGCCTCATGATTTATTTTTAACAGCAAATCCAATCCATAATTTTGCACTAACCTCTTTCGAATTTCTTTGTCGACTGCTGTGCAAACTGCTCACAATTGATTTAACTGTATTAAAATGGCATGTAACATTTTATTTACCTTTGAAGGATGCTATCCCACTTTAAATCTGGTTACTACAATTGTCTCTTTAATCAGACACTTGTTTACTCTTCCTTTAAAATCTTCTGAACAATACATTGGTCTGTTACCTTAACTCTAGTCATCTTAAACACTCTTTGTGTTCCGTTGTCTGGTTATTTGGCCTGTAACATACTTGAGGAAGTGTGCCTCTTTGCAGCTCCCCATCCTGTCCAGTCTTTCATTTGGCAGAGTTGAGAGATATTCACTCCTGTCTCGAACTCCAGTCAAATGAGGTAAACTAAAACTTAGAAACTTCTCTGCCTTACAAGGGCCCAGTTCATAAGCAACACCTGTGGACATCTGCTGGCTGATGTATTCTTCATGCTGTAGCCCTGTCGACAGTGACTGGGGCCAGAATTGACCTTGGGTCCTGGCGCCGTGAGGAAGCAGTGTTAACCATGCCCCTCCAGGCTGTTCCTGAAACATTAAATTAAACCCACTTAAAACTCTACCTTATTTCTAGTGTTTATGAATAAAAATATAAATCCCTACTTTCCTAACACCTCCACCTGTGGAAGAAGTTTCATAACCATGGTGATTTCTTTACACTCGTGTTACATCCACTTTTCACAAACTTAATATGAGAATTCTCTAACCACATAATTTATTACATCTGTCATGTGAGAGTACCTTTAAGAAATGGGTGTTTATTAGAGAGCTGCAGTGATGTCAGAGTGTGGGTGGAGCTGGGCTGTCTGTTTGCTTTACTTTCGTTTTAAGCTGTTTGCAATAGGGTGTGTTTCAGTTTTGTTTTAGTTTGAATGTGTATGAATCTCTGCAAGCTTAAGAGTGTCTCACGGTAGCATGGTGGTTAGCATCAATGCTTCACAGCTCCAGGGTCCCAGGTTCAATTCCCGGCTGGGTCACTGTCTGTGTGGAGTTTGCACGTCCTCCCTGTGTGTGCGTGGGTTTCCTCCGGGTGCTCCGGTTTCCTCCCACAGTCCAAAGATGTGCGGGTTAGGCGGATTGGCCATGCTAAATTGCCCGTAGTGTAAGGTTAATGGGGGGATTGTTGGGTTGCGGGTTACATGGGTTTAAGTGGGGTGATCATGGCTCGGCACAACATTGAGGGCCGAAGGGCCTGTTCTGTGCTGTACTGTTCTATGTTCTATGTTCATTTGGTGATTTCAACATGGTAACTGTTCTCAGCAGTGAAGTTAAAGCTGATGTCTTTCTCTACAAAGGGTTCTTTTGGTCTTATGGATGTTAAAAGGAAAGTTAAGGATTACTTACAGTGTTGTATTCTTTGGGGGTTGTATTTGAATTGATTGGATTGCTAAAATGTTCACTGTATGTTTAATAAAGTGTTAACTGGTTTCATAAATAAACATTGTTTTAATTTAAATTTTTTAATTTAGAGTACCTCTAGGGGCTGGTTTAGCACAGGGCAGGCCAGCAGACCAAGGCAGGCCAGCAGCACAGTTTAATTCATGTACCAGCCTCTCCAAACAGGCGCCGGAATGTGGCGACTTGGGCTTTTCACAGTAACTTCATTTGAAGCCTACTTGTGACAATAAGCAATTTTCATTTTCAATTAAGGGGCAATTTAGCATGGCCAATCCACCTAGCCAACACATCTTTGGGTTGTGGAGGCAAAACCCACTCAAACACGGGGAGAATGTGCAAACTCCACATGGACAGTGACCCAGAGCCGGGATCGAACCTGGGACCTTGGCGCCGTGAGGCAGCAGAGCTAACCCACTGAGCCACTGTGCTGCCCTTAAAATTAATACATGATAACATTACCATTACTCATGTCTTGTGTTTCTTTTTCTTCTGTTTTCCAACTCAAAATAATTTTTCATTTAAGTCTACAGTGCAATTGTCCTTTTTGTGACATGTAGGCAGAGTTCTACAGTCCACTTTCCAGGTTCATATATGGTAAATGTGCATTTTGAGTTAAAACAGTCAAAATGTGCATTCACATCTCATTTACTCTTTATCAAAATCTCTTTAAGCTGTTTCAAGAATGTTGTTAAGATGCTCCTCCTGTTCACTCAAAATACTATCCTACTTTTGCTTTGTTCTTTGAACTTTTTGTGATCTTGTTCGTTCTCCCAGACACATTTCAAATGAGATCTTTTCAATTCTGTTTGAGCCGTGCCAATTGCTTTCTCTTTCTGAAGTCTCATAATCCTCTAACCTTTTTGCACAAAGTTCTGAACCATCGTTCTGGTTCTCAACATAATTTAAATGGTCTTTGGAAAACTATTCACTTGCCTTTCTTCCAACTATTACATCTTGCGTAGTATCTCAAAAATAATTTTTACATCGGACTCTCTGGTCATTGACCAGAAAGATCACTCATTCCTTCTGGTTCACAATTCGTAATTTCCAATTTTGCAAGTACATCAGTTGTTTTTTAATTGTCCTTTGCAGATTTTTATATTGCATGCAATATAACAGCCTTGTCAAGGCCAACTTGGTGTTGGGACGAGGCCGTTGAATCTCGTGAGAAGCCTCTTGAAGATTTGCGACACTCAAAACACCTCGTGATATTTTACAGAGTCTCGTGAAATGTCGCAATCTGGATCTCGCCCTCACTGGGTGTGAACCAGAGCAGCATATTTGAATGAGCCATTAGGCTCAATTAAATATGCATTTGTGGGATTCACACGGTGCTTAGGACCTAACGGCCGGCCTGGGAGAACTGGTCAGGGCGCCATTTAGTACTGGCTTCCATAAACTTGGACAAGTCGTCATGGTACCTGGGGGGTTTCCCAGGCCATTAGAGACCCAGTCTCACTGGGGAAAGGGAAGGGTGACACCATGGCATTTCCTCTAGCACCCGGGCACCTTGGCAGTGTGATCCAGTCGGGTGGCACTACCAAGTTGCCATGTAGCATTGCCAGGGTACCCAGGTGCCAGATTGGCACTGCCAGGGATCCGGCCCAGGGGGCCTTACTGAGTGGTGGGGCGACAGGGTGTTTGCAGGAGCCTCCCCGAGGTTGGGGTGAAGGGGGACACAAAGAAGGGAACTGAAAAATGGAGAAAGATCTGGGCAGCGAGGCAAAATAGTGCCTGATCTGCGAGGAACCTTTCCATCTGGACTCGCCAGCAGGAAATGACTCTTTAAGAGTGGCCTTGCGGAAAGAAACTCCCTGAGGCCAAAATGTGCCATTGAATAGCGGGGTGTTTCTTGGTGCTGCAGCCACTGAGAAATACTCTGCTAAATGCGCCCAAAACCGCACATTGGTTTTTCCAGTAAAATCGCACACTTGGACCAATTCCTTCTCAACGGCATCAGGATTCAAAAGTGAGTTCTTATTCATAAGAATACCTTTCGAATTGTGATACGCCAAACCTCCAACTTTTCCCCATTTCCTCCAGTTTGCTTTGAAGTTCATAAATGTCAATGACAAAATTCTAACAGTTCATTAACTTTGCTTTTTAATTCTGCATTCAACCAATTATTCTTATTTACCAGAGCCTCCTTGTTCAAAGCATTTCCCACGATACTTCATAAATATTTCTGATCCATGAAGTTCACCAAATTTTAACTGAAAATTAACCTTTATCATGTTTGCTTTTCAAGTTTATCCGTTGGGCAGTTCAAGTCCTTAGTTAAATGTTTCACTTTTCCTGGCTGATTTTCAGTTGTTCCCATCGGTTCTCTTTTCTCATTCACAAACTCCTCTTTCATATATGCAAGTTGATTTTTTGTGTCATGGAAACAAAGAAAGGAGAATGCTTAATCCCACGTTTCCCCCATATCCTTTGATCTCCTTCGCCACAAGTATTATATTCATAGAATTAGAATTTTCCTTCAATTGCTTATTATCTGCAATGTGTATTATTTTCTCCACAGTAGTTTTCAAAAGTTTGTTAAGATCATCATGATCAACTACCTGTTGCAATGAAGTCGTCATCACATTAATGTCTCTACAAGCCAAATCATTACCTACGATGAAATCGAGTCCCCCAACACCTAATTTAGGAATATTTCCCACTGTAACATTTCTGTTATGACACGCTGGGCTAGTATGCGGTCAATTCTAGCCCCACAGGCCCTGGAGTCTCAACCAGCAACTCATTTATTTTCCTGACTGCTCCAATGACTTACAGGCACCAGACTTGGAAGTATAACATTTTTAAAAAACTGTTTATTTTGAACAAGAGAAGAAATAAACACATAATAGTAATAATAGAACAACGGTTTGCTAATCTAATTATTCCCTAACCCTGTTCCACCCACTAGCCAGAAACACACAAGACAGACACACTGTGGGCGGGTGGGAAAGGTTCAAAAATAACAGGATGAAAATTGGGGGTGAGAGGTGTGTATCTTCTCTGCCAAGGTTGTTGTCTTTGGAGGTGATTATCTACTCAGTGTTGAAAAACTATCAGTTTGTTCGGACCTTATAGTATCTGCCCTCAATTAGAAATCCCAGGCTGTAAGGCTTCCTCTGGGAAGTTACCTTCACTTCAACAGGTCTCCACCATATTGACTCTCAGTCTCACAGCGAATTCCTACCAGCTCGGCTGAGGAGAAAACAGAGCCTCCAACCGGGGGTTGTGAGGGAGATGCACCCACTTCAGGGAGAGAGAATTCAATACCTTCCTCAGCTCTCTCCCAAAAATGAAACTAAAACCTGAGAGACAGGTTTTCATAGAACTGGTTGCAGAGGGCTTGCAGCCTTTTAATCAGAGTTTACCTTCACAGGCCTTCCTGGATAGAGAGAGTATTTTAAACCTGCTTCTGGCTACTCTGGAGATCTAAGCAGAACTGAGCCAAAATGGATTCTGGCTTCTGTTCCAGAATCTTCTGAAGGGCTCCACCAATTGCAGTCGAAAGCAGGATATGTTCCGACTCCAAGTCCACCAAATGACACCACGGGACTATGTCACACAGCACACCACAGAGGGAAATTCACTTGGGTCAGTTCAAATAGCAGCTTGCAGTGGCCGTTTTTCACAAGCCTGTCCCAGAGCCGGGATCGAACCTCGGACCTCAGCACTGTGAGGCAACAGTGCTAACCACTGCACCACCGTGCTGCCCCCTGCAATATCACTTTCCACACTCCTTAGACTTGTGGATGGCATTTTATTTGGTATGGCTTCATTTATTGTGTTCTCAACTGACAGGGCGGCACGGTAGCACAGTGGTTAGCACTGTTGCTTCACAGCTCCAAGGTCCCAGGGTTGATTCCAGGTTTGGGTCACTGTTTGGGTCATTGTCTGTGCAGAGTCTGCACGTTCTCCCCATATCTGCGTGGGTTTCCTCTGGGTGCTCCAGTTTCCTCCCACATAAAGATATGCAGGTTAGGTGGATTGGCTATGCTGAATTGGCTAGACTCTAAAAAGGTTAGGTGAGGTTACTAGGTTACAGGGATAGGGTGGATGTGTGGGCTTAAGTAGGGTGCTCTTTCCAAAGGCGAGTGCAGACTGGATGGGCTGAATGGCCCCCTTCTGTACTGTAAATTTTATGACACCAGGCCAATGAAAAATGTGTCACCTAAATCAGCATCATCGATCACGTTAATCGACTGCCCTGCATTAATTTTCCTTTTTGAGAAAGTGTTTTGCGAAGTGATTCTTCCTTTGCATTTTGTGGAAAAAGCCTTGGTAGGTGCTTATAACCACATTGTTTACATCCAATGGCAGTATGTTAAGACCATTTAGAATGGCTGATGAAGCCATGTTTCTTTTCTAAGTGCATCACAACACCAATGGCGGCTGCATCGCTTGCAATATTCATGCCAAAACTTCTTGCATTAAACGTATTAACATGTTATGCAGCTAGTTCGCTAGCATGGCAAATTTTTATGGCATCTTTTAATTGGAGCTCATTTTCTCGTAAAAGACGCTCCCGCATCTTAGTATCCTGCAGCCCAAAAACAATTTGATCTCTAATCATGGAGGATCCCAGAGTCGCAAAATTGTACATCTGCGCTTTCAGCTTAAGGTCAGTAAAAAGTTATTGAGTAATTCGCCAGTCTCCTACGTGCACATTCGAAAAATGAACCTTTCATATGTTTCATTTTTCAAAGGTGCACAATGTTCATCAAATTTTTTATCACCGTATCAAATTTGTTACTGTCTCCCTCTTTCCCTCCCTCTTGTACATTTCAATCGCCTGCGGGTGAGCAATAACGCAATTTTTCTTTCATCTGGCTGTGCCCGCAAGCCAATAGCTGAGACATACAGCCTGAAGTGCTGCTTAAACGCATAGCAATTTCCATCCACATTACCAGTAAGTTGAAGCTGTCCGGAACTTTCATACTTTCCATTTGAAGAACCACATTTTTCTTGTAGCAATGTTTCTTCTTTGTTTGACGACTGTGCCGTTCAAATCACTCCTGGTAAAGGCAGCACGGTGGTGCAGTGGGTTAGCCCTGCTGCCTTATGGCGCCAAGGTCCCAGGTTCAATCCTAGCTCTGGGTCACTGTCCGTGTGGAGTTTGCACATTCTCCCCGTGTTTACGTGGGTTTCGCTCCCACAACCCAAAGATGTGCAGGCTAGGTGGATTTTCTATGCTAAATTGCCCCTTAATTGGAAAAAATAAATTGGGTACTCTAAATTTTTTTTTAAAGAACACCTGGTACCATGTGATGTTTATGTACTATGATAATAAATGAATCAGTGTACGACAGAACATCTAGTTCAAGACTAGTTATTTAATGATGAATAAATTGTGGGTAATCTAAACTACTGCTAACCAAACTGTGGATCTTTTGAACATGCTACTAACAGCTCCTGTAACTCTGATCAAGACTGGCAGTGTCCTGTTGCTCTTGCATGACACCTGGTGGTCGGAGGCTATATACACTGTTATATACGCTGTTACTGCATATAATTACAGAAACTTGCCCTGGTGCTCCAGGAATTAACAACTGATCATTTGTTGTCTGTCCTCCTAATGAATCCTGTAGGTTTTCCACTCAGCTGTGAGTTAAAGATGCAGTCAGCTCTTAATAATGCCATCAGAACTGGATACATATATGTAGAGGAAAGACTGACTTCGAGCAGGTGTCTTTGCCATATCCTTGGGAAAGCAGGGATCTGAGGGTGAAGGGAATTTAAATATCCATCCATCTGGTTTCTTTTTCAAAGTAAAGGACAAGAATCAGGAACACTTGAGCAGGACTTTAGCCTTTTTGTGTCTTGGCTTTGATGTTGCGTCTGTTAGATCTGAGGTAAGCAACCATGCATAAACAATAGCTTAGAAAAGCACAAAGAGGTTTCGTACTAGTTACTGTCAAACACCACCACTCTCCAGAAGGTCGTCTTCTTCGACCTGCACCTAGGTAGGGGCTTTTATACTTGACGGGCTACTCCTGTTAAGGGGAAACCCTGCCCATTCATTATCAGGGAAATTCATATTCCCTGGAGGGCATGGGAAACCTGATGGTTCCTCTCCTGTGACCTCTGTTGGGGTTATAACAGCGTAAAATGGATGTCATAACCTTGTGCCATGTGCGATGTAGTCACCTGGCAGTGACGTTCTTTGAATTAGCCACTTAATTACCAGAGCACAGGCTCAGAAGGCTCAAAAATCCTGGAGGGACAATGGGAAGTCATCCACCTTGGTCGAAGCAACAGCCTGCAATTCAGGTAAAAAATAGTGGGCTCCTCCTGAGGTGCTCATGCTGTGCATTTTAAATTATTTTAATTATAAATTATAATTATTCCTTCATTCTAGGGAGGCTCTCCCTCCACAAGGTTAATTACTGCAGCTGGTGCACCCAAATAGGTGGGGAGAGCCTCAAAGCCTGTCTTAAACATTGACCACACTTTGTTCCTGGGTGGCAACCTCCAGGCTGATGGCCTAGTCCCAATACCTCAAGGAAAGTCACTTAGTTTCTGACAATAGGCTTTAATAAACACCAATATTGCTTTCCAAAAAATGACTCAGGATCTAGATTGTGCTGGCAATTTGGCATGCCGACCAGCAGGCTCATCCATATACTGGACAAAAAATCTCACCCTTTGATACACAGAACAAAAATACCGAAAAAGGCTGACTTGAATTTCTTTATTTTCAAATTTGAGTACACAAAATACAATGCAGAAACAGGCCATTCAGCCCAAAAGATGTATGCCAGTGTTTAGCTTTATTTGAACTTCATTCTCAGAGTATATTTGGAAATCATGAACAATGTTGTTACGGACACTCATCTCCATTGAGGTTTATAGCCATGTGGCCCATCTCGTCAGTACTGGCTCTATGCTAAAGAAATCTAAACTAATCTCATTCTAAATTCCAATCTTTATGCCATTTTCTCAGTTGAATTGTTACCGTGGTTTCAACATATTGCCACAAAGCAAGTACCACTGCATTGTGTTACAGTGACTGAAGACATCAAATTGTTTATTGATTATAAGGGATTTTTTTGCTCCATTGGGATGGCAGTTCACCACCCAAGGAATTCTTGGATATTTTCTCGTTATTAAATTATTCTGGAATTTGAAGTCATCCATTTGTTTTTGGGCCACATGCTTTATAGTGACTTCATTACTTGGAAAACTTTTGGCACTTTTCCAAATTATTTTTGGGGTGTATTTCACTTCTGTTTAATTTTAATGTATTAAAAATTGTGAACAAGTTGCCTCTGACAGGCAATCAATGAACAATTCTGTCCGGTATTATGAGATGAGCTACATCGTCAAGTGTAAAATACAAATTGCATTGTTTGTGTTCAAAAAGATATAAAAATAACTGCTTTCTACCAGGATCCAGTCTTGGAAGAAGCAGAAGAAACACGTTATGAACAAACATGAATAAAATTTACTTCATTAGATATTAAAAGAACCTTCTGATTCATATGAGAATGCACTTAATCGAACCAGCCTGATAGGATGCCAACTTGACCTGATCAATTGGAAAGTGGAAAGCCATAGGTTGTGAAACATGTGGCCCATCCAATCGTGACACTTTCCTGCCAAGCGGAGGGTTAAGATCACCCACTTAATGATGGTGATATCATCTATATTCATCAGTCCATGGAATGAATAGTTCCAAACTGTACTGCAGTAACTCCCACACTTGCTGCCCCATCATTTATCAAAACACCATCCAGTACTTGGGGAATTAACTGGGAAGGGAGCAATACTGGGTCTTCAAAGAGCCTTTGTGTAATTTATGACAAAAAGGAATCTTGTGGGATCAACAAACATTCAATGAAATTAGCTATCAGGGTGAGACCCTAACTCTGTAATGCCCTCCACTGGAGTTGACCAAAACACAGAAAAATAACTCAATGAGACTCACGGCTTAATGCTTTTCATACTGAGAATTGGAATGAACATTTGAAAAAGCAAACTCATTATATAATATCAACCCAGTCACAGTCAATTTATTAAAAAAGAAGAAAGAGTATATAAAATGTATCAGTTATGTTTCTGGTCCTTTCGCACGTCCTGAACTTGCTTGCACAAACATCATTTATATACTGGCATATAGGCTGTCACTCCAAACCAGAAGGATTTAGTTCCTTCATTAATTTACTGTTGCAAAATTGGGTCAGTTTGTCCCTAACTAGCGACATCTACTCCCAGAACAAGGAAGATGCACCCAAATTGATGGCTTTGTTGCATCCCTCATGAATTGGCAAGTGTAACATTGGAGCAATGTCCTGACTGAATTGCAAGTAAAATTAGGGATGAAGGAGATTATTGTTCAGCCAAGTAGGCAGTTAGTTAAGCAATTCTATAAAAAATGAATCCTAACAACGTAATGAATTAATTAATCTCCATTGCATGAATTCTTTTACATTTAAAGTGGGGGATTTTGTGCTTTCACCCCCAAAGAATTGTCAGTGTGTTAAATAGGAGCTTTTGAGATACATGTGCAACTCAAAATATGAAATTTGAGACAGAAACATAGGCCGTAATTCTCCATTGCGAGTCCACCCTGCTACCTCTGATAGCGTGGATGGAGAATTTGACACTTAGCTAAATTTCCCATTCACTGCAGCATGCCCAGAGATTCCTGCTGCCATGAACAGATGGAGAATCTAGCCCATAATCTGTAACTCTTAAACATTGTTGAAATAAAAGGGAATAATTTTAACTCCTCAAAATGGGTATATTTGGTTCAGGTGAAAGGATAAAGTCTGAAATAGGTATCAAACCCATTTTGAGCCCATCTATTTCTATGGAGGTGGGACAAGGGACTGGTGATTAATCTGCTCTGAAGTTGACAACTTAAATACTTTCATGAGGCCATATGTCTCTTCATTTCAAGTGATTCTATTTTTAATCACAGTTTGGATATGTTTCCCTGAACTCAGCAAATGCCCTTTACAGTACTGTTTGTGGACCATGAGGAGCTGAAGCATCTACTCAGGGTGAACAAGTTTACCAGAAAACCACCCTGTAATTGCTCTAACCTTTTCCACTCACATAATTCGACCTAACACCAACAGTTGGAACCCACCCCCTCCCTGGTCTATCACCTGTCCAATGATCTCTCCTAATGCCCGCACTAATGCTGCTGGCTCTTGCCATGGCTGTTGTCTTGTGTTGCAGGCTTTCCCTTCTGAAAGGCAGTCAGGCTTTAACTGAAGCTATGTGTGTTCAGAAAGATATTTAAAGATATCTTGCCGTTTCAAACTGCATGACTTTCAAGAAATACATGCTTATGGGCATTGTGTTCCTTAATTTGCCCCACCACTAAACCCCCCACTCCAACCCTCTAAACCCCACACACAATGAATCTCTGCTGTAACATCAGGACCACAGGTTGTTTAAATTTCCTCATTATTTACTTTTCTAGACAAAGGGCGAAATGCTGATGTAACCCCCTTATTCAAAAAGGGAAGGAGGCTGAATTTAGGAAATTATAGACCAGTTAGTTTAACATTGGGAAATTATTAAAATCCATTCCGAAGGAAATAATACCAGACATTTTGAAAATTAAAACACAACCCTTCAGGGACAGCATGGTTTTATGAAGGATAAATCTTGTTTGACTAATTTACTAGAGTCCTACGAAGCTGTAACAAGCCAAGTGGATAATGGGGATCCTGTAGATGTAGTATATTTGGATTTTCAGAAGACGTTTGATGAGGTGCCATAAAGACGGTTGATACACAAGGTTAGATCACGTGAGGTTAAGGGTAATTTATTAGCTTGGATAAAAGACTGGCTGACGGACAGAAGACAGAGAGTCGAGATAAACGGATTGCAAGATGTAACTAGTGGGGTGGCACAGGGTTCGATCCTTGGGCCCTAACTACTTAAAATCTATATTAATGATTTGGATACAGGGTTAGAAGGCACTATAGCCAAATTTGCATATTACACTGAAATAGGTGGGACAGAAAATTTCAGTGATGAAATAATTACTAATTGATTTAGATAGGTTGGGTGTTGGACCAAATATGGTAGATGGAGTTCAACATGGATAAGTGTGTAGGCTTCCATTTTGGTCGGAAAAATGGAAAGGCAACTTATTATTTAAATGGGGAGAGACATCAGGCTGCTCCAAATCAGAGGGATCTGGGTGTCCTCGTGGATGAGTCACATGAAAACTAGCAAACAGATACAGCACGTAATAAAAAAAGTGAATAGAATGTTTGCATTTATGGCAGAAGGAATAGAATGTAAATGTAAGGAAGTGTTGTTGCAACTGTACAAGGCATTGGTGAGACCATAACTTGAGCTTTGTGCACAGTTTTGGTCCCGTTATTTACAGAAAGACATAGTGGCCTTGGAGCAGTTTAGAGGTAGTTCACTAGATTGATTCCAGAGATGAGGGGCGGAATTCTCCGCTCCCGGGAAAAATCGGGAGGGCCGTCGTGAACTCGCCCGAGTTTCACGACGGCCTCGGAGGCCGCTCTTCGCCCCCTATTCTCCCATCCCGGCGGGGCTAGGAGCGGCGGTCCGTAACTCACGGCCGCCCGGCGGCGCGCCGAGAGTGACGCGACAGCGGCGCCTATGTGACGTCAGCCGTGCATGCGCAGGTTGGCCGGCTCCAACCCGCGCATGCGCTGCTGACGTCACGACGGCTGACGGCTCAAACCCACGCATGCACGGTTGCCGTCTTCCCCTCCGCTGCCCCACAATACGTGGTGGCTTGATCTTGCGGGGCGGCGGAGGGAAAAGAGTGCGTCCCTTTGAGATGCCGGCCCGACGATCGGTGGGCACCGATCGAGGGCCAGTCCCCTCCCGAGCACGGCCGTGGTGCTCACTCCCCTCTCCGCCTCCCACAAGCTTCAAACGGGCCTTTGGCGCTCATGTTCACGACGGCAGCGACCAGGTGTGGTTGCCGCTGTCGTGAAACGGTCATGAGTGGCAGGCCGCTCGGCCCATCCGGGTCGGAGAATTGCCGGTCGCCGTGAAAAATGGCGAGCGGCGATTCTTCCGAGCGGGGGGTTGTAGAATGGCGGGGGGCGCCAGTGGTGTGTGAAATGAGTCGCCCGGCCCTCCCGCGATTCTCCCACCCGGCGTGGGCAGCAGAGAATTGCGCCAGAGGGATTTGTGTTATGAAGAGAGATTGAACAGTCTAGGCCTATATTGTCTGGAGTTTAAAAGAATGAGAGGAGATCAAATTGAGGTATTTAAGATGATAAAAGGTACGGATAATGTAGACGTGGAGTAGATGCTTTCCCTTGTGAGCCATTCTAGATTGAAAGGTCATAGTCTCGGGATAAGGGGCAGCAAATTTAAAACAGAGGTGAGGAGAAATTACTTCTCCCAAAAGGTCGGGAATCTTTGGAATTCGCTGTCCCAGAGTGCAATGCATGCTGGGACAGTGAGTAAATTTAAAGAGGAGTTGGACAGATTTGTAATTAATAATGCGTTGAGGGGTTCCAGAGAATGGAATGGTGAAGTTGAGGCCATGATGAGATCAGCCATAATTGTATTGAATATTGGAGCAGGCTCGAGAGGGTAAATTGACTACTTCTCCTGCTACTTAGTGTGCAGAAGGAGGCCATTCCACCCATCGAGTCTGCACTGGCTCTTGGAAAGAGCACCCGACCCAAGCACACACATCCACCCTATCCCCATAACCCAGTAACCCCACCCAAAACTAAGGGCAATTTTGGACACTAAGGACAATTTAGCATGGCCAATCCACCTAACCCGCACATCTTTAGACTGTGGGAGGAAACCGGAGCACCCGGAGAAAACTCACGCATACACGGGGAGAACGTGCAGACTCCACACAGACAGTGACCCAAGCCGGAATCGAACCTGGGACCCTGGAGCTGTGAACCAATTGTGCTAACCACAATGCTACCATGCTGCCATGATTATGTCCGAAGAAATAACTTTTCTGTCTAATTCCGTCTATCCAGCTCTTGGTTTGTAGCCCAGGAGGTAATAACACCTTAAGCACAAATCTGGGGTTATTGATTAATAAGTGGATTTCTTGATGAATCAGGGGATCAGGACTTGTAGGGAGAAGAATGGGGATGAGGAACATATCAGCCATGATAAATGGTGAAGCAGACAATGGGCCGAATGGCCTGATTCTGCTCCTATGTTTTATCGAGTTCTTCCAGCTGTTAATGCTGGTAGGATCTTCCCGTCCCACAGCACACCTCTGCTGTGTGTTTTCGGCAGCATGGGGTGAGTTCAATGGGAAATTAACTTGACATCGGTAGGACCAGAAGATCTGCCGTTGACAATTGGGATGCCTCCAGCTGCCGAGAAACACACCGTGGGGAGGCCAGAAAATTGGTTTTAAGAGTAAGGCTGAAAAGAGATACTTTTATGAATATATACTCCCAGTATAGAACCTTGCTGATTGGGAGTGTGCAATGGGAATTCAGCCAAGTGGCTCCATATGATTTGCCATTGGAACACACGGTTCAATTTCTATTAAATGCTCCACGTTTGCAAAGCAGAACAATTATGCATTTCTTAAATTATCCCTTGTTTTGAAAAACTAGCTGAGAAACATTTCCAGTTATTTTAAAACCACACATTTTCTTTTAAAAGTATTTGACTCTGAAGTTGATGTTTATATAGTGAACTGAAAATGTCCCCTAACTGTCTTCCATTTCAGGTGTATCAGCTTGCGGAGTATCTTCATTTGTCTTGTCGTATCTTCCCCATCTGTGCTTTTTCAGGTATGGGCCCCAATCTGGAGTTGGCTTGGAGGCTTCAGCAATTTTCTATGAAAACAAAATTTACATTCTCAACACCTTCTGTTTTATTCTCAGCAATCACCAATGCCAAGCTAGAAAAATAACTTTGATCCTAATCAGACTGATAACAGATCTACAGAGGTTAAACGATGAGGGCAAGTTGCATAAACTGGGCGTGCATTCTCCTCAGCTAAAGAGGTGAATAATTTACGCGCTTAAGATGATTAAAAGATAGGGGGTGGAATTCTCCCTTCTGGAGACTAAGTCCCCACGCCCACCGGAAAACAGGCTAGAATCACTCTGGATGTTTTCCTTGAAGGTCCGGGGTGATTCTCTGTTTTCCATGGGGCTAGCAGAGCTCCAGCAAGCGTCCCGCATCTCTGGCTGGCGGCGAGGCCCTGCTAGCCAGATCGCGCGGCCGCGCATGCAGGCCTGGCTGCCACTGAAGCCCCCCCACTGGAGTCAGATACCGCCAACTAGGACCGCCACCGCGGCTGCGGGTCCCAGCTCCTGCCGGGTGGTACCACATGTACACCACGCCGGCGGGGGTTTGGCCAGTCAATCGCGGAGAATCGCCACGGGGGACTGTTCCAATGGCCCCCGACTGGCACCGCATCAATCGCGCGCGCGGGACTGGCAGGCCCATGGAGAATCGTGGAAGCGCCGGATTCTTGGAGTGAACAGCTATTCTACGCCCCTGTGCCGGGCGCGATTCCGGCGCGGAGGGTCGGAGAATCCCGCCCAGGGTATTGTCGACAGAGAACAAATAAAACTTCTGGTAAGGAAGTTATGAACAAGTGGGCTTATCTAAAAAAAAAAGAGCGTGGCCATTCAGGGGTGATATCAAGCAGCAGCTTTTCACAATAAAGGTTGTTGAAACTTTTAAATAGCGCCCTGAAATCTTCCTGCACTGACGTAGGAGCTCCTCAGTGCAGGAAATGAAGGTAAGTGCAGCCTTGGCGGGCCTTCCCCTCTGAGGCCCGATAGCGGGGTCGCACTCGACGCTTAATGGGACTATTTTTCCTCAAATCACGCCCGGAATCTCTTACTGAAAAGATTTATTATTTATGTTTTGTAGCTCCAGAGCATAATGAAGGCAGGGAAATGTTTCAGAGAAAAACTGCATGCAAGAGGTATGTGCGCTAGTGACTGCCCTCTTCACTTGTTTACCTATGTCACAATCAACTGGGGTGCCATTTTGATTTTGCTAAGAACTATAAATAACGAACTATTAATAATAAAAATGATGTAAAATTAATTTCAGGATCTATGGGCGCGATTCTCCGCAAAGGCGGAGAGTCGTAAAGGCTGCCACGAAACCGGCCGTGTTTCACGATTCTGCTCCCCGGTCGGGGCTAGCATCGCGGCCCTGTGAACTCCAGCATCGCGGGCTTAACGAATTTCGCTAAGCCCGCGCGCCAAAGTTAGCGACGGCTGACGCATATGATGACGTCAGCCGCGCATGCGCGGATTGGATGACTCCAATCCGCGCATATGCGTCAGACCCGCGCATGCGCAGTCCGCAATGCCCCTCAGCCGCCCCGCGGACTTATTCTACGGGGCGGCGGATGGAGAAAGAGTGCGCGGGAATCGGACCCGCTGCCCGCGATCGGTGCCCACCGATCGCGGGCCCATGACACCCTTGGCACGGCCGTGGTGCGGCCGCGCCAATCGGTGGCATGGTTGTGCAGAACGGCACTTTGCGGCCGTTTTCACGAACTGGTATAGCAGGTGCATTAAAAATCGTGAAAACGGCCATAAAGGCCTTGGAAATCGGCCCATTGGCCAGGGGAGAATCACTGCTCGCCGTAAAAAAACGGCGAGCAGCGATTCGTGTCGGGGGGCGGGCGTGGGGGGGGGGGGGGGGGGAGAATAGCGGGAGGGCGTCGGACCAGCGTCACCATAAAAATTTGCGCCGCCCGCTATTCTCCGCCCAGTCGTGAGTGCGGAGAATCGCACCCTATGATTTTAAAAATAGGGACTGAATCATATTTGTTTGACGTGACTAATAATTTCCTGTTCTCTAACCTTTTATCATCTGAACTCAGCACTTGATGTTTTTTCAATATCATCTTTATTGTCTCAAGTAGGCTCACATTAACACTGCAATTAAATTACTGTGAAAAGCCCCAGTCGCCACATTCCGGCACCTATTTGGGTACTGGGAGGGAGAATTCAGAATGTCCAAATTATCTAACAGCAAGTCTTTTGGGACTTGTGGAAGGAAACCGGAGCACCCGGAGGAAACCCACGCAGACACATTGGAGATGCACCACTCTGATCAACTAACACATTTAAATGCTTACTGAATTTTAATTTACTGAAAATGACTATGTTTAATTAACTGAAAGACTTGGTGGCAACATGCTGCAGCCATGCAACTAACAGTTGTGATTCAATGTAGTGCTACAAGCTCAGAGCCTGAGGTCAGGAGTTCAAGTCTCAGTCTACAGACTTTAGTATACACCTAGCTTGCATTTCAGTACAATTCCAAAGGATTATGGCATTGTCAAAACTGTTGCCTGTTTGATGGGGCAGCGCCTGAGCGCCTGTGTCCCCACGTACATGGATGTAAAAGATCTCATGGAATCACCCTTCTGGTGTACTGGCCAATGTCGCTAAAAAATTGATTGTTAGTCAATTTATTCCATTGCTGTTTGTGGGACCTCACTGTAAGTAAATTGGCTACCAGATTTCTCTACATTGTATTCTTCAATGTGACTTCATTAACTGTAGGAAATGCTTTGGAACATTGTGAAGTTCTGAGAGACACTATAAAAATGAAAGAGTGCCCCATTCAGCTTGTACACTGCTTGGGATTGGCAATAATGTTATTCCTGAAAGGTACAAGGATAAAATCGGGTAGATTTTCAATACATTAATTATCACATGTGCGTCTACAACAACATTGTTCTAAATTGGTGCTCAATTTTAAATTCCAATTCCCAAAAGCACAAGGATGGTTAGTATGTGAATGAATGAGTGAGAGAATATTAGAAGATGCTCTTCACAAATTGTAAGGCACAATTTTTGTCAAGTATGATTTTCATGAATGCCACACTGACTTTGGCATCTCAAAAGTATTTTCTTACCTTCCACAAATTGGAACCCTTGGCCTGGACAATTTTCACGATGGCTATAATAGGGATCCATATAATACAGAAGATTATAATACACCAGCCAAGTGCTGTTGACCAGCCAGGATACTGAATAGATCCATATGTTGGAGGAGTGAATGTTGCTAAGGACCAGATTAAGATTACCTGAATTAAATGATTACATAAAATAGGATCAGAATCAGAATGTGAGGCTGTTTGCAGCTTGATTATTTTCAGTTTAAATCACTATTTAAAAGATGTAGGCCATAATTCTCCATCCCCACCAGATGATTGGGTAACCTGATAGGGCAGAGAATCCCGCATCGGGGTAAAAACTGAATTGGTGCTGGTCCTGTCCCACACCCCTGGCAATCGTGGTATTCCTGCCATGCGCCGGCAGGAACATGCAAGCCGCAAAGTTAATAAGCATTCATATTATAATTGACAGTTGCTGACCACTTCAACAATGCTAAGTGCATCCTAAGGTTAGGAAAGAGGCAGTGAAACCATGTGGCATTGTTGAAGTGGTCAGCAGCTGTCAATAATAACAAGGATGTTTACAAACATTTTAATGTCAGGACTTCAGATGCATTCAAGCATGAAGGGAAAGATAAATAAACAAAGCTTCTGGCACCTATGTTTAAACGATTACGTGTCACCGTAATATGAAAAATATTGCTCTGTGGAATTGAATGAAAGCCATTTTCAAGGATCTCAGGGGATTTTAAGCCTTTTGGAGTCTTCTGGCCTTTCTTGTAAGGCTCTGACACTTCAAAAAGCAGCAGTTTTAAAATCATGATCTAAATGAGGAAAGGGAAAGACTTCTTGGCTTGCATCTTCAATCTTCTCTGTACCTGTCAGAATGCCACTTCAGAGTTTAAACAGATGAGACCAGGTGGAGAATTTGAGCAGGGGGCTGCCTGAGGTCAACATGCCAATAGTGATCTTCAGGTTGCGCAGGGCTGGAAGGGGTAGACCAGACACTGGACTCCCATCCCAGGGGAAAGTCCTGGTGTCTAGCTCTTATGCACAGACCAACCCTACCCATCCCCAAAGACCCTTGGCAGACTCTCCTCTGCCGCCTGACAGTGGCAGAGGGCACTGATCAATGGGCTAATTCGAGGTCCTTCTTTCCAGGCTAGGGTGTCATTGGCAGGGTGTTAGAGCCATGGTGCCAAAATGCAATGCACCCTAAACAAGCCAGGGGGCAGTGAAGGCCTGGAGAAGGGGGATGGTTGTAAGGGCGGCTGGCAGCAGCAGCAGGCTGGCAGCAGCAGAGAATACATGATCAGTGGGCTAAACCCTTTGACCCCCCCCCCTCGGAGTCCATCACACCAGGCTAGGCTGTCACTGCCAGGTGTTAGTGTCATGGTGCCAGTGCGCTTGCGGGTGGGGATGCCGGGGTGGGAATGACCTGGAAGGGAGTCTAGTTGCAGGAGGTGGTTGCTCGGGGAGGGGGCTAAGGGGGACGGGTGAGGGAGGACTGGGTTATCCTCATGCATTCATGGCGTGGGCAGCGGGGTGGGTGCATGTGATCTGTTATTCCCGTTGTGGTGGTCGTGGAGGGGGGATGCCCATCCTTGGTGATGGATCGGGGTGCTTCCCTTGTCAGCGGAGGGGTTAACATTTGCATTGTGGAGGCGGAGGGGGAGGGAGGCCTGCTGCTGGATGCTGGCATTGGAGTGCCCGTTTAAAATGACAGTCTGAGACCTGGAAGGGAAGGAATGCCGGCATGTATTCATAGATCATAGAATTTACAGTACAGAATTGCTGCCATACAGAAATTTGCATGGAAAAGTTTCGTGATTAGTACATGGGTGACGTTCCTAGCGGCAGCAGGGACCACTCCCGATTCTCTGCTGGCAAGAGCACAGCTGGCAAAAACACCTAAATTTCAGAACAGCGAATCTTGCCCATTATATCACCTTACCAGCAGTAACGTTGGGGAGACAAAGGTCCAACACCCTTTCCACCACAGCCAGAAGAGCCAACTCTTTTCCCCAATCATCATCTCACTGTCCTTGATGAATCTGTTTACCCCTGTGAACAACAAGAAAGCAGAGAGACACAATCACTTGGTTTGTCCAGTCTTCAGGACAGCTTATTTACTGTAGAGCATATGAGTCTCTGAATTGGGAGTAGAAATAGGCCTTTCAGCTCCTTGAGCCTGCTCTGCCATTTACTAACATTATGGTTCATCAGATTGTAGTCTCAACTCCAAATGTCCTTTGTCTCCCTTGTTACTCAACAGTATATCTACTTCTATTTCAAATATATTCTGGGCGGGATTCTCCGTCCCGCCACACCCGATTTCTGGTGCAACGCATCCCCGCCGGCAGCAGGATCCTCCTTCTCGGCAGCTGGCCAATGTGGTTTCCCACTGTGGGCACACCCATACCGTCGGGAAATCCGCAGGCATGGTTGCACTGCCAGCAAAGCGGAGGATCCCGCCAACAGAGAATCTAGCCCCCATTTCGCTGCCACCATCACTTTATGAGGAAGAAAGTTGCAAAGACTAATGACCCTCAGAGAAAATAATTTCTCCTCATCCCAGTCTCGTATGCAGACTCGTTGAGCTAGGTTCTCCACTTCAGAAACAAATTGTTGACGCCGGTATTGAATCGGTAGACTTCTAGGACAGCAAAATTGGCACCGCTCCCGGATCAATTCATCAGCAATTAATGGGCTAGCACCGACGCCATGTAGAACACGACTGATTCCAATGAAAAATAGTGTCAGATTCGCCGGGGTCAGGATAGACATTCAAGAAGCTGACATGCTGCAGCCACATATATGCACTCCACTCCCCACACACACACACACACACACACTCATCACAGCTAACAAGATGGCAACACGGTGAGCATCTCAATGTTTTGCAGATGTGGAGCTGGAGACCCTGTTGGACGCCTTGGAGGAGAGGCAGGCTACTCTGAACCCCGGGGTGGGAAGGAGGTTGCCACTCGCCAACGTATACCAGGCCTGGGCGCAGGTGGTGGAGGTCATGAGTGCCATGGGCTCCATCGCCAGGACTGGAAAGCAGTGCTGGAAAAAAACATCACCTCCTCAGGGTGGCCAGGGTGAGTAGGCAGCACTGTGGCCCTAGCACCAACCCCTGTCCCACATACTCGTAACCCCACCCCATCCCTATCCGGAGGGCGGCTGAATCCTCACCCTGCACCACCTGCCAGCACTCATTCCAGCAGCCAATCTCTCTTCCCCTCCCCCCCTCCCCCACTGTACACCGGAGAAGGCAACTCCCAACCATGGTGAGAGTGAAAAGACTGGAAGGGGACCGCTGAGCCGGTGGCTCCTCATTGCAGCAGAACTGTGGGCACTGGACCTGGTTGGTGGGCCCCAAGAGAGGGCAGTCACCAGGGCGGAGATTGGCATCAGGCGAGCAAATGAGACCCTGCTGAGCTGCGGTTAACCATGGCACATGTGTCACCACCCTCACCCCAACACCCTCCACACCACCACCATAACAACACCCCACACCCCCTCCCCACACCTCACCTCCATTACCACTCCCGCACCTCCACCCACACTCCTCTACACCCACACCACCCCCATCCCTCCCTCTGCTACTACCCGCCACTTCAACCCACAATCCAATCATGTATCATAGCTTGTGTTTGCAGGATCATGTGCCAATGAAGTGGGCCCTTTCCTGCCCCCGAGCCCAACTACACCCCAACCCCAAGTGAATAGCAATGAGGAAGAGGGCTCAGACAGTGACTGGAGCCCTCGCCCCGCAGACCGAAACACCCCGGAGCACCAGTCCGGGGACTACACTGATTTCCAGACACAGTTGCCTCCAACACATGGTAGCACATTGGTTATCACTTTTGCTTCAAGGTCCCAGATTCGATTCCTGGCTTGGGTCACTGTCTGTGCGGAATCTACACATTCTCCCCGTGTCAGCATGGGTCTCCTCTGGGTGCTCCGGTTTCCGCCACAAGTCCCGAAAGAAATGTTCTTAGGTCATTTGGACATTCTGAATTC
The DNA here is from genome assembly GCF_902713615.1 of Scyliorhinus canicula. Taxonomy (NCBI): domain Eukaryota; kingdom Metazoa; phylum Chordata; class Chondrichthyes; order Carcharhiniformes; family Scyliorhinidae; genus Scyliorhinus; species Scyliorhinus canicula. Next base: position 90,341,264 of record NC_052162.1, read on the forward strand.
TCACTCTGTGTACCTGAACGGGCTCCGGAATGTGGCGACACAGGCTTTACAGAATAACTTAATTGCAGTGTTAACGTAAGCCTACTTGTGACAATAAAGATTATTATTATTATTATTCTATTATTATCCTCAGCAGTATTGTGAATACACCACAATTGTGGCCAAGTATCCTATCATGCATTGGTTACATTTAGCCAGAAACCTACATTTCCACAAAACAGACGGTGACCACCATCTCCAGGATAGTGCTAGGAGAGTCTCCCACATCGTGGTGGCCTGCAGCGTCCTCCACAACATCGCACAGCAGAGGAGCGATGTGCTGGAGGAGGACGATCAATGTCAGGCTCTGTCCGACGAGGAGGATGCAAAACCATTCAGGGGAATCATTCGGGGGAATTGCACCCTAATCATTGTGCCAATTAATTTGTCTTATTTCTTTTAAAGAGACAAGGACCGGTTATAACCCGACCAGAGACCACGGGATCTGCAACATCAGAGTCCCTGTGCCCTACCTGAATATGATCTCCCTAGACAAGGGGGCGGCAAGGAAGCACAAACAGTTTGCAGAATTGGTTTCCTTGCTAAGCGGCCATTTCAAGCCACAACAGCTGCTGACAGTCCACCGTTTTTGTTTTCACTGCTGCCTCACAGCTCCAGGGACCTGGGCTTAATTCCGACCTTGGGTAGCTGTCTGTATGGAATTTGCACTTTCTCCCCGTGTCCGTGTTGTCCTGTTTCCTCCCACAGACGCACAGGTTGTGGCTGTGTTAACTTGACCCTCAGTGTCCAAAAGGCTAGGTGGGGTTACTGGGTTACGAGTGGAGGTGTGGGCTTAAGTAGGGTGCTCTTTACAAAGGATGGTGCAGACTTGATGGGCCGAATGGCCTCCTTCTCCAGACTCGGCTCACCTCGACAAGGTCTCAGGAAGTCTCCATCCAGGCTCCAGGTACGCCACCGATCGGAACCTTAGTGGCCGAGATGGGTGACAGGACCCAATATATTGAGTGAATGCCCAATTTTATCGACTCAACAATATTATTGGCGACGAAAAACAAATGGTGACCCTCATCATGGTCTGCGGAAAAGACACCAATAGCATCATCAAGAGCTTAACTTTTCCAGATTCATACAGTTTGCAGAGTTGGATTCCTTGCTGAGCGGGCATTTAAATCCAAAACAGCTGCTGATTGTCCATCATTTTTGTTTTCACATGGCCACTCAAAACCAGGGAGAGTCCTTGACCGACTTCTTGGCCCATTTACGAATATTTGTCGAATTTTGTGAATTCGTCCGAACTTTGTCCGAGTTGCTCAGAGACCGGTTGATGTGGCGACCAAGAATGTTTACTTGGGGTAGTACATTTCGATTTACTGAAGGTGACCAATGTGACTGTCCTGGAAAGGCGCAGAGCGCCATGTCCAGGAGCTTTGTGGAATACCTGTCCTCAGCTTACGGGTGCCCATCTGGGTGCAGAACAACCTTTCCTGTGCTGTAGCTCAGTATTCCCACCATTGGGGTTGCACTCCACGAGGCCAGGATCAGCGTCAGAATTTTCCCAGCAAGAGACGATGACACTTCCCCATGCTGGAGACACCGACTTGTGGGATGTACATACCAGTTCCCGGAGAAAGCAACGGGACAGGCGCCAGCGGGAAAGTCCACCTGCCCGCCGCTACACCCCCAATGACTGTCTTTAGGGATGGGCCCGTTTCATGGAGGACCAAGCGGAGGGTGACCGTCACCTCTATTGTACCTCGGCGCCATGGATAGTGCCCATTCAGGTGATGTCCACATCAACAGTTTCCCTATACAGCTGGAGCTCGACACCGAGGCTGTCGTCTCAGTAATCAGCCGCTGCATGTACAACCAGGTCCGTTCGGACATCCGCAGCTTGGTTTTGTGGGATACCGATGCAAGGTTGGCTACATTTACAAGGGGAGTCTTTGGAGATTACGGGCACCTCTGAGGTCCGCGTGGAGTACGGAGCATAGTCAGCCAACCTGCCATCGGTGGTAGAGAAAGGTTCAGGCTCCAGCTTGCTGGGGCAGGATTGGCTGAAGCACTCTGGCTGGATTTGCAGCTGGTGTGCCTCATGTATCCCAATGGGCTGGATGCAGCACTGGCGTGTTTCCTGGGCATTTTTCAAGACGGATTAGGTATCATCCGAGAGGCCTCCGTCAAGATTTTTGTGGACACCAAGACCTAGCAACGATATTTTCGGGCCCACCCCATCCCCTACGCATTAAAGCCTAGGTTAATGTTGAGTGGGATTGTCTGGAACGATCAGGGATTATCCACCTACTGCAGTTCACAGATTGGGTTGTGCCGGTTGTGCCAGTCTTGAGGCCTGATGGCTCTGTCCGTCTCTGCAGGGATTAGAAATTGAGGATAAATCAGACGTCCTGTTTGGACCGTTACCCAGTGCCCAGAATTGAAGACCTGTACACTCGGCTCAGTGGAGGGCATACTTTCACCAAGCTTGACATGAGCCATGCTTATCGACAGTTAATTTTGGACCTGGCCTCGTTGAATAACGTGATCACCAACACACACTGGGGACTTTACGAGCATACCAGATTGCCTTTTGGAGTCTCCTCTGCATGTGCCATTTTTCAACGGGTGATGGAGAACATTATCCAAGAATTCCCGCAGGTCGTGGTTTACCTCACGGGCACACTGATCACTGCTTCGTCCGACCTGGACCATATGAAGAACCTGAAGGACGTGCTATGTTGGTTAAAAGGCAGTCAGAGTCTGCTTACGGCGGGAGAAGTATATATATCACACAAAAGAGGTGATCTACTTTGGTTACAGGGTGAACTGGAATGGCTTGCACCCGCTGGACGATAAGATGCGAGCAATGCGGCCAAAGGAACCTAAAGAGTTCTTCTCTTTTATGGGCCTAATCAACTATTATGGCAAGTTAATTTCAAATTTGGTGACTGTGTTAGCGTCATTGCATCTGATACAGAATGGCCAGTGATAGTTTTGGGATCTGCTGCAACAGATGGCATTCAACGAAGTGGAGCAGCGGCTCTCGTCCTTGCATTAATTGACTCATTTTGACCCATTCAAGCCCTTGTTGTTGAGCTGCAATGCTTCGCCTTGCAACATCGGGGTTGTTCTGGGGCAGCAAATGGATCATGGAACAGAATGGAACGACATTCAAATCAAACAGGAAGGCTTGGTGTTGGTTTTCGTGGTGAAGTGATACCAGCAGTACGTTTATGGGCATACATTTACGGCCTAATGGACAACAAGCCCCTTTGGGGGGTGTTTAAGGAGGATAGGATAATCCCTCACCGTGGCATCTGCCTGCCTTCAGCACTGGCTGCTGCTCCTGGTGGTGTACGAATATGTGTTTGAACATTGTCCGGGAGCGAAGATGCCGCACGCAGATGCCCTCAGCCGACTCCCGTTGCCCACCAGCACACCGATGCCTGACTCTACAGATGAAGTGATAGAAAGTTTGCATGACCCCTTGCCAGTTATGCTGGCCCAGGTGATGGCATGGATACAGATGAACCCGTTGTTGGCCAAGCATTGTTCAGGGCCTGACTTCGCGCTCTCCTGGAGGAACCGCAAGTTCACCACGAAGCTGGCTGAACCCATTATGGTAGATGGAATCCTACCATGGGGCTCCCGCGTGGTCTTGTCCGAGCCAGGGGGCAATCCTACAAGATCTCCACAGCGGACATCTGGGGATCTCGAAGATGAACATGTTGGCCTGGAGTGATGTATGGTGGCCCGGAATAGACAGACATTGAAACATTGGCTAAACAATGTACATGGTGCCAAGAACACCAGAGGTCCCCCCTGCAGCTCCACTCCACCTGTGGGAGTGGCTGGGCCGACCATGGTCCTGACGCCACGTGGATTTTGTGGAACCAGAGTGGCGCCTTCGGAGTTGTTACTGTGTCACCGTCTGCGCATGTGATTGAGCCTTATCTTGTCAGACATTGAGGAAAAGGTCCGCGACCAGCAAGAACATTCCAAAGCACGACAACCCAGACCCATTGGGGAATTTTCCGCAGGCAACGCTGTCTACGTCCAGAATTTTGCCGATGGGGCACTGTGGACTCCAGGGACAAGTGATAATGCGATCAGGGTGAGTCTCATATCCGTATGAGTACAGGGAAGAGTACAGGGATGAGAATCGAATAGGCACGTGTACCACTTCCACAGCCAAGCCATACAAGTCCTTGCGGGAAAATCAAAGCCCCCACAGCCCTTCCTCCTTCCTCCGAAGAAGCCTCCTTTGATAGCCAGTGAGACGGATAAGCCTCTTGACCTGGAAATGGGGGAGGGCGACTCATCCAACCGCGATTTGGACCTGGAGACTTTGCCAGCAGCGTTCCAAGCGGTCCCAAAGTAGTGGATGTTAGTGTTGGTCGTTCTGGCTGAGTGTGCTTAACACTCAATTTGGCTCTGTTTCTTTGCTTAGCTCTGGAGTCGGCAGGTATCGTTAAGATACCGCCACAAGTTCAAGGTGAAGTTCAAAGCAATAAAACCATACACGGACTTGTATGGCTTGGCTGTGGAAGTGGTACACGTGCCTATTCGATTCTCATCCAATTAGTAAGGTCAAACAACGGAGTTTATTATAATAACTACCCATGCACACGCTAAAAGGATTAAGCTATTCCTACCGCTAAATAAATTAATACATATCTCAAAGGAACTGCCGGGTCAGGGAACAAGGCCTCTTGCTCTGCTCTGGTCTGCAGACTTCAGGTTGGTATAAGTTAAAAGGGGTCAGGAGTGTCTATCTCTGGTAGCGATCGTTGTGAGACACTTACTTGCTGGCGGCTGCTGTCCTAACCCTCTCCTCTCTCTCCTTCAGGGTCTTCTTGGCAAAAGTTGGTCGAGGTGCTGGTCCACGGAGGAGGGCTGGTCAAGGAGCGAGGAGGGCTGGACAAGAAGACTGAACCATGTGTGGGACCTGTCTTTATAGGTCCCAGGGATCCGCACCGCTTTGGGCGGACTCCCTTACCTGATTGGAATCGATTGGGTCTCTTCCCAATCGATATGTTTGAATCCCCCCAATACTGAGGCTGTTCCTTAGCTACTGGGCGGGCTCTCAGGCTCTTTGTTTTCGAACCCTGTTGGTGCCTGAGTGTCTAGTATCCTTTACAATGTTGCAGTTGCTTCCCCATTTGTGTCCATTGTATCTGGAATCGTTCCATTAACATGCTAATTATCCCGGTGATTGCCTCATTAGTATGCGGAGTGTTCGTTTTGGTGGTCTGCTTTCTTAGCAGACAGAATCCACACCTTCTAGGTGCAGCCTGCTGGGGCTGCAAACATTGTCCATTTTATCCTGTATGCTTTGCGTTCCTCCATTTTGTATTTAGAGAAATGGCCAACTTCGGTGGCTACACTCCCTCCTTGTGATCCTCATGAGAAATCATGAAGGATCACCCAAGTACGGTGTCTTTGAGTCCCCTGACCTCAGCTTCTATTCTTTCCTCAACTACGCCAAAAAAATGTTAAATAACAGTTTCTGATTGGCGCTATGTCAAAGGGGACATGCATTACCAATTCGAATCGGGAACCTCTAACTATCTCAATAAACTATTCTCATCTCACATTTAAAACATTCTATAACATTCTAAACCCTTACTCATTCATACAACAGCATCTTTACATTTTGTTTTCTGACTCGGCAGTCCAGCGCAGAACATTATAATACATCTGCAATAATCTTTATTTACAGATCGTATCAAAATTAAATATTTTATTATACATCAAGGGGTTGGGGGGATTGGTGGAATCCGAAAATGGGGGATTGTACTCTGTACACTGTTGAGGCCCGCGAGCGGTGGACTCTCCTTCTCTATTTCCTCATCCTGAGGGTCTGGACTATGATACATAGGACTGCAATCACCAAAAGTGATTCTATTACATTTGACAAGGAGTACCATGTCAGAAATTTGGTACACCAGGTCGGGGTACTGTTACCATTGGCTGGGCTGGGGGTGGTCTGGGTTTGGGAGAAGTTAGCAAACGTTGTACTGTGGGAAAGGGGGCCCGCGTCCACGCGCAACCACACAGATGCCACAATAGCTAAAACCATAGCAATTCGAGTGCTCTTCATCTTCTCTTCCCTTCTCTTCTCTTCTCTTTTCTTCTGGAATCTTGCTGTGTTGTTGCCTCGGTTCCTTTCCTGAACGTCCAAAAGCTAAGGGGATCAAGCATATTATCTGTTAGTGTTCAGCTTAATATCTTGACTTTAAATATATCTGTCCTCTTGTTCCAATTTTCCCTTTATGATGGTCACCTCCATGTGACTCCCTCTTTTTTTTTCAAAAACGGATTTAGGACCAGACATATACTTATCTTAAAACCAGTGCGAGCCGTCTCGCAGAGTGTTGCCGTTTACCATCCCAAAATGTCCTTGGATGTAAATAGCATATGGAGTGTCGGCCGAAGGGCTACCTTAAACAAAATGAAACCAAGTTTTGGAAACGAAAGGTCGAATGAGTTGCGTATGGGCCGCAACGGGTAAGAGATGAATGGGATCCCCGGGTAGGGCGTGCTGTGCTGTACCCGAGCTTAGCTGACCAAAGGGGTGGTCCTCAGACAGGGCGGGTCCTCAATGCCGTTTCTCCACTGCCTGAGCAACCTGAAATGAACGGGCAAGAATGTAGTCGTAGTGAAATTGCAGCCTCTATTCCCAGAATAGAGGGCACCTAAAAAAAAAGGGAGGAGCTAAGATGCTCCTTGTGAAAAGTTGAGCTGGGCTCCAGACATTTCAGATGTGCATGTGAGATGGTCACAAGCTTTTCGGCTGAAAAGCAACTGGCCGATCTCCAAATCAAACATTTAACATACAAACATACATACGTGCAGGTTCCATCAGAAAGGACAGCGCTTCTCTCAAGCGGTTCCTCTTTTTACATCATCTGGACACCTCACTTCTCCTCGTTCTCTGCGAACAGAGTCGCAAAGGCGTTGCCGTGTCGGGAGTCAGACATCAAGTCATCCTCTTCTCCCGGATCCCATACCCTTGTATGGATCAGGCATGCAATCTTTGCATTGTGTGAGATAGATAGAGATAGATAGATAGAGATAGAGAAATACAGCACAGAACAGGCCCTTCGGCCCACGATGTTGCGCCGAACTTTTGTCCTAGGTTAATCATAGAATTTTGGACAATTTGTCATGGCCAATCCACCCAACCTGCACATCTTTGGACTGTGGGAGGAAACCGGAGTACCCGGAGGAAACCCACGCAGTCACGGGGAGGATGTGCAGACTCCACACAGACAGTGACCCAAGTCGAAATCGAACTTGGGACCCTGGAGCTGTGAAGCAATTGTGCTATCCACAATGCTACCGTGCTGCCCTTAAGAAGTTAACCTACACTCCCTTATTCTACCCTAATCCAAGTACCTATCCAATAGCCGCTTGAAGGTCCATAAATTTTCCGACTCAACTACTACCACAGGCAGTGCATTCCATGCCCCCACTACTCTCTGGGTAAAGAACCTACCTCTGACATCCCCTCTATATCTTCCACCATTTATCTTAAATTTATGTCCCCTTGTAATGGTGTGTTCCACCCGGGGAAAAAGTCTCTGACTGTCTACTCTATCTATTCCCCTGATCATCTTATAAACCTCTATCAAGTCGCCCCTCATCCTTCTCCGTTCTAATGAGAAAAGGCCTAACACCCTCAATCTTTCCTCGTATGACCTACTCTCCATTCCAGGCAACATCCTGGTAAATCTCCTTTGCACCTTTTCCAAAGCTTCCACATCCTTCCTAAAATGAGGTGACCAGAACTGCACACAGTACTCCAAATGTGGCCTGACCAAGGTTTTGTACAGCTGCATCATCACCTCACGGCTCTTAAATTCAATCCCTCTGCTAATGAACGCTAGCACACCATAGGCCTTCTTCACAGCTCTATCCACTTGAGTGGCAACTTTCAAAGAACAATGAACATAGACCCCAAGATCTCTCTGCTCCTCCACATTGCCAAGAACCCTACCATTAACCCTGTATTCCGCATTCAGATTTGTCCTTCCAAAATGGACAACCTCACACTTGTCAGGGTTAAACTCCATCTGCCACTTCTCAGCCCAGCTCTGCATTCTATCTATGTCTCTTTGAAGCCGACAACAGCCCTCCTCACTATCCACAACTCCACCAATCTTCGTATCATCTGCAAATTTACTGACCCACCCTTCAACTCCCTCATCCAAGTCGTTAATGAAAATCACAAACAGCAGAGGACCCAGAACTGATCCCTGCGGTACGCCACTGATAACTGGGCTCCAGGCTGAATATTTGCCATCCACCACAACTCTCTGTCTTCTATCGGTTAGCCAGTTTGTTATCCAACTGGCCAAATTTCCCACTATCCCATGCCTCCTTACTTTCTGCATAAGCCTACCATGGGGAACCTTATCAAATGCCTTACTAAAATCCATGTACACTACATCCACTGCTTTACCTTCATCCACATGCTTGGTCACCTCCTCAAAGAATTCAATAAGACTTGTAAGGCAAGACCTACCCCTCACAAATCCGTGCTGACTATCCCTAATCAAGCAATGCCTTTCCAGATGCTCAGAAATCCTATCCCTCAGTACCCTTTCCATTACTTTGCCTACCACCGAAGTAAGACTAACTGGCCTGTAATTCCCAGGGTTATCCCTATTCCCTTTTTTGAACAGGGGCATGACATTCGCCACTCTCCAATCCTCTGGTACCACCCCTGTTGACAGCGAGGACGAAAAGATCATTGCCAACGGCTCTGCAATTTCATTTCTTGCTTCCCAGAGAATCCTTGGATATATCCCGTCAGGCCCGGGGGACTTGTCTATCCTCAAGTTTTTCAAAACGCGCAACACATCTTCCTTCCTGACAAGTATCTCCTCAAGCTTATCAGTCTGCTTCACGCTGTCCTCTCCAACAATATGGCCCCTCTCATTTGTAAATACTGAAGAAAAATACTTGTTCAAGACCTCTCCTATCTCTTCAGACTCAATACACAATCTCCCGCTACTGTCCTTAATCGGACCTACTCTCACTCTAGTCATTCTCATATTTCTCACGTATGTGTAAAAGGCCTTGGGGTTTTCCTTGATCCTACCCGCCAAAGATTTTTCATGCCCTCTCTTAGCTCTCCTAATCCCTTTCTTCAGTTCCCTCCTGGCTATCTTGTATCCCTCCAGCGCCCTGTCTGAACCTTGTTTCTTCAGCCTTACATAAGTCTCCTTCTTCCTCTTAACAAGACATTCAACCTCTCTTGTCAACCATGGTTCCCTCACTCGACCATCTCTTCCCTGCCTGACAGGGACATACATATCAAAGACACACAGTACCTGATCCTTGAACAAGTTCCACATTTCACTTGTGTCCTTCCCTGACAGCCTATGTTCCCAACTTCTGCACTTCAATTCTTGTCTGACAGCATTGTATTTACCCTTCCCCCAATTATAAACCTTGCCCTGTTGCTCGCACCTATCCCTCTCCATTACTAAAGTGAAAGTCACAGAATTGTGGTCACTACCTCCAAAATGCTCCCCCACTAACAAATCTATCACCTGCCCTGGTTCATTACCAAGTACTAAATCCAATATGGCCTCCCCTCTGGTCGGACAATCTACATACTGTGTTAGAAAAGCTTCCTGGACACACTGCACAAACACTACCCCATCCAAACTATTTGATCTAAAGAGTTTCCACTCAATGTTTGGGAAGTTGAAGTCGCCCATGACTACTACCCTGTGACTTCTGCACCTTTCCAGAATCTGTTTCCCAATCTGTTCCTCCACATCTCTGCTGCTATTGGGGGGCCTATAGAACACTCCCAACAAGGTGACTGCTCCTTTCCTATTTCTAACTTCAACCCATATTACCTCAGTAGGCAGATCCCCCTCGAACTGCCTTTCTGCAGCTGTTATACTATCTCTAATTAACAATGCCACCCCCCCACCTCTTTTACCATCCTCCCTAATCTTGTTGAAACATCTATAACCAGGGACCTCCAACAACCATTTCTGCCCCTCTTCTATCCAAGTTTCCGTGATGGCCACCACATCGTAGTCCCAAGTACCGATCCATGCATTAAGTTCACCCACCTTATTCCTGATGCTTCTTGCATTAAAGTATACACACTTCAACCCATCTCCTTGCCTGCAAGTACTCTCCTTTGTCATTGTTACCTTCCCCACTGCATCACTACGTGCTTTGGCGTCCTGACTATCGTCTACCTTAGTTGCTGGACTACAGATCCGGTTCCCATTCCCCTGCCAAATTAGTTTAAACCCTCCCGAAGAGTACTAGAAAACCTCCCCCCCAGTGACCGGGGGTCACTCTCTTCGTTGCGGAAAAGTCTCCAAGAATTGTACCTGTGCCAAATCGTGGGGTCTAAAATTGAAGGAGCGTTGTCGGGGTCGTCAGTGTTGGGTGGTGGGTGTCGGTGTGGGTCCGGATTTTTAATGTAGGTGATGTCCATGGGGTCACTGGAGTCGGGGTCGTAGTCGCTGAAGTGGGGGCTGTAGGGTGGAGTGCCGTGGCTGTCCTCAGTCTCACAGTCACTGTCACTGTCTCTGCTGTGGCAGCTTGTGGGCGTTCCGGGGCGTGGTCTGGAGTCAGTGGGCGGAGTCGAGGTCGAGTCCGATGAGGAACTGGTCTGTGAGGGGGAGGGTGGAAATGTGTCTCTTGTGGGCGGAGCGAGGTGTTCTGCTGCATCTAGCAGGACATGGTGCGTGTGGTTTGACTGTGTTCCATAAGCCTTTAGCTGGTTAATATGAAACCACGCAGTCTTACCTTTTGGGTATTTTATTCTGTATACTGAGGGACTGATTTTGTCCGATATTGAGTACGGGCCGGAAAATTTTGGAGCCAAAAATGTGCTGGGATTATAAACAGATAACATAACCTGTTGCCCAACCTGAAATTCTGTGGGGTGTACATTCTTTTTGAAACAGGCCCTGCTCTGTTTCCGTCTTTTTCCCAATGTTACTGCGGCTGCTAACTGTGCAGACCTTACAGTCTCAACTAATTCTTTGACTGCTTTCTCGTGTGTGAGGGCTGTCACTTCTGGGCTGGTCATGTCCAGTCCTAAAAGGAATTCTGATCCTTTCATAGGGCGTCCGGTCATGAGTGTGTGTGGGGTGAAACCTGTAGATGATGAAGCTGTATTTTGGGTGAACATTAGTGCGAATGGGAGCACTGAATCCCAAATCAAATTGTTCTCCTGTACAATCTTCCTAAGGGTCGATTTTAGGGTCCGATTTATGCGTTCTACTATCCCGCTTGACTGGGGGTGATACGCAATGTGAAAATTTTGTTTTATGCCAAATATGGTCGGACATTCTTCAAGACCCGTCCTGTAAAGTGAGATCCCTGATCTGACTCTATACGTCTGGGGAGACCCCATCTTGTAAAGATGTGGTGGGTCAGGATCTTTTCAGCTGTCTTAGCTGTGTTGGTGCGTGAAGGGAATGCCTCTACCCATTTGGTAAAGGTATCTATGACCACCAGAACATATTTATAGCCATTCCTGCAAGGGGGAAATGGTCCTATAAAATCGATATGGAGGCTTGTCCAGGGGCCATTAACGGGGCGAGTGTGGCTGACTTATGCCTTCGTTGAATACCCCTCCGGGTTATTCTGCGCACAAATTAAACAATTCTCTATATAGTGGGTTACATCTTGTCGTACGTTGGGCAACCAACAGAGTTGTCTAAGGTGTCTTGTGGTAGGGTCGATCCCTTGGTGTCCATGACTGTCATGGAATAAGGCAATCATTTGATTCCTGTCCTGTTCAGGAACCACATACAATTTATCTTTAATGATCACACCCTCATGTGTGGTCAAAGCGTGTTTGAATCTATTGTACTGGGCCACAAAGTTTCCTTTAAAAATCTCCCGGAGATTTCCGTCCTGTTTCTGGGCCTGTACTAAATCTTTGATTTCTGTCTGTGAGACCTGAACTGCACTCACAGGGGCGCTAGCTGGTGCGCTAGCTGGGGGTGTCCAAAAGTGACCTCGCCTGGAACCTGCTTTTGCTAGTGCGTCGGCTTTTACATTTCCAGGGGGGGAATGACCTATGGTGACTTCTAACTTTGATGATGCCATACGTCCTATCCTTTGCCTTCTCTAGGATATGGCGGAGTATTGGGGCTGATGGAAGGGGCTTCCGTCTGCGGAGACAAAACTTCTTGTCTTCCACAGGGGTAGAAAATCTGTGAGGCTGTTGCATACATATAAACTGTCCGAATATATGTCTGCTGGGCTGGGGAACGAATCTGGGTGGTCCACTATATAAGCAATGGCCGCGAGCTCTGTTGCCTGTGTGCCTAAGTGACCTGGTAATTTCAATGCAATCTCTTCTAGTGCGCGACCTTGAGCATCCTCAACATAAATCCCGCATCCTGTGATGCGTTCGCCATCTAAAACTGTGGATGAACCGTCCACATATATTTTCAATTGGGCGCACGTGTCTGTGTCCTGGGGGCTCTGGCTTGAATTCCCTATCTTCCTGGGGGGCGTCTTTGCAATGAAGGGTCCTGTGTTGTGTAGGGGTGCTACTATCTCGCATTCATGGGGTTGTCCTGGATACTGTAGGTTGTCCGCTAAAAATGTGTGTGTTTTGGTCCGTTTAACTGTTATGTCCCGTCCTTGTAACAGTAGTGTCCACCTAACTGCTCTTATCTGGCTCACTGAACCGTCCTTCAGTCGACCGTCTAAAAGTAACTGTGTGGGGGTGTGCTCGGTGAAAATGGTGATCGGATTGAGTCCGGTAATGTACGAGAAGTACTGAACTGCGCAAAATACTGCTAGTAGGTGCCCCTCGCAGGCTGATAATCCCTGTTCTACGGGGTCTAAAAGTCGTGAAGCATAAGCCACTGGTCGTAGCTGCTCGTGCCGTTCCTGAAGGAGCACGGCCGAGAGGGTCAGATCGGTGCTAGCTATCTCTATTGCATAGGGGGAGAGTTGGTCTGGAACTTGTAGCGCGGGTGCTGCGCTAAGGGCTTTCTTTAAATCTTCCACAGCCTCTGTATGCTGCGGAAGCCATTCCCAAGGGGCTCCTTTCTTAAGGAGGTCTGAGAGTGGGGCTGCCTTTGTCGCAAAACCATCGATATGGTTCCGACAATACCCAACCAGTCCTAAAAACGACCGGAGGGCTGAAACATTCTGGGGAAGGGGCAATTTGACAATCGATTCAATTCTTTTGAACTCGATCTCGCGTTTGCCGTGCGTGACGACTGTACCCAAATACATCACTTGATTCTCCAATATCTGGGCCTTTCTGGGGTTAACTTTACATCCAATCTCTTGTAAAATTTCCAGGAGCTTGGCCAGAAGCGTGATGTGCTCTGCCTTGGTGTCTGTCTGCAGTAATAGGTCGTCCACATACTGTACCAGACATCCGGGTCGGGAAGATTTTGCTAATCCATTTGCCAGCTGTCGGTGGAAAATGGAGGGTGAATTGTGGAATCCTTGTGGGAGGCATGTCCACGTATACTGCTGTCTTTTAAATGTGAAGGCAAATTTGTACTGGCACGCCTTTGCCAATGGGATTGACCAGAAGCCATTGCTAATGTCCAATACTGTGAAATATTTGGAATGGAGTCCCTGCTTGAGCATGGTCTCGGGACGTGTTGCTACCATGGGGGCTACTGCTGGGGTTACTTTGTTGAGTTCCCGATAATCAATGGTCACATGCCATGATCCGTCGGGCTTCCTCACTGGCCAAATAGGGGCATTATTAGTTGAGGCTACTGTCCTAAGTACACCCTGCTCTAATAAGCTCTCTATAACCTTTCCAATTTCTCCCTCTGCTTCTAGGGGAAATCGGTACTGTCTCTGTGGTCTCGGGTCAGGTCCAGTAACTTAAACTTGTCCAGTCATTCTGCCGCAGTCGTGCCGGTGACTGGCAAATGCTGTCCTGTGTCGGTTCAAAACTGCCCTAACCTGTTTGTCCGTGCTAAGCGTGGTCGGGTCAAAACATAGTCGCCTACTGCGCTAATCCTGTTTGCATACTCTCCCACTGTGAGAGTTGCGGGTACTCGGTCGGATTTTGCCATTTTCCAGACACATTGATTGACTGGATCGAACGAAAGACTGTGGGCATACATAAAATCAATACCCAGTATGTGTTCTGCTGTGCGGGGCAGATTAACTAATACCATGGGGTGTCTGGTGGAGATTTTCCCAAGCTGAATTGATACAGGAGCTGTAATGTGTCCCTGCTGTGAGTGACCTGTAAATCCGCTGAGTGTAATTGTGGATGTGGTGGGCCACGTGTCTGCCTGTGCTGTGGTGGTGGAATTAATGGTTGTGCGGGACCCTCCTGTGTCCCAAAGTAATTCTATTGGCTTCCCTCTAATCTTTGCTGTGACCACCGGCCTTCCGGATCGGTCCCAGAGGGTGTCACAGACCCAAGTGGGGGAGCCCGAACACCGTCAGTCCGTTTCGTCCACATTGGTCTGTCCTGACTGCGTCTCTATACTGTGAATAGGCTTTGCTTTGTTCCTGGTCAGAGTGCCTGTCTGCTGGCCTCTCTGAGATTTCTGCGGGCCGTTACATTCCCTAGCAAAATGCCCTAACTGTCTGCAGTTGTAACATTCCTGCAACTTCTGTGGGGGGCTGTTCTTTCCTTCATTTACCCATGCGGGGTTTTGGTGCGCTCTTACTGCCTGTATATCTGCTGCAGCCTGAGCTTTCTGGGGTCTTTACCTTTACTTTGCCTTGGACAGATTGCTCCCAAGCGCAGGACAATGTTTTCAATACACATTTTTCATGATGGGCCTCTTCTGAGGGGTCATAACTACTGCAGACATTCTGTCCTATGGCGTGGGAGATTATGTGCGGGTCCATTTAACCATATTGTCGCGGGTTAAATGTGCTCGGTCTAAATCGCCAAAAACGGCAGTGAAATTAATCCACAGCCTTCCTGCGAATGCTGTGGGATGCTCTGTCCTCTTCTGCCTACACTTATTTAGGCCTTCGACTAGGGTCTCCTCTATTGTACCCTATCGTGTCTAAAATAGATGTATGCATTTCCTCTAGTGTGCCTCCTCCAACGTTCTGTGGGTTGCGGAGGGCTGCTACAACCGATGAGTCTAAACTCAAAACTGTGAGCTTCACTTGCTCGCGCTCATCCAGGCCGTACATGGTAGCCTGTTGCTTCACTTTCGTGAAAAATTGGTCGGGGTCTGCAGTGGGGAGGAATGGGGTGATTTTCTCACACGCGTCCCTGAGTTGTGTTCCAGTTAAGGGGGTGATGTAGGTGACCTCGGGTGCGCCTTCTGTGATTGCCTTTCTTTGGGTGGTGACTGGGTTCATAGGTGCGGGTGTTATCTGATCTGTGGGGGGTTGGGGCGCTTTCCTTTTCTGTTGTGCTGCTGGCGCACATGTTCCCTGAACATAGCGCTGCGCTGTCTCACTCAACTCCTGCCAATCTGGGGCATTCTCCTCATCTAACTGTGTTCCAAATGTCTCCTGGAACCCATTCTGCACAGAAAGCAGAGATTGCAGCTGCGCAATCTGCTTCCTACACCGCGTGATCCACGGTGCTTTGCCTTTGCTCAGTGGTGGCAGCATGGAGTGCTCTTAAAGCTGCCTTTATGAAATGAAAATGAAATGAAAATCGCTTATTGTCACGAGTAGGCTTCAATGAAGTTACTGTGAAAAGCCCCTAGTCGCCACATTCCGGCGCCTGTCCGGGGAGGCTGGTACGGGAATCGAACCGTGCTGCTGGCCTGCTTGGTCTGCTTTATAAGCCAGCGATTTAGCCTTGTGAGCTAAACCCTTTAGGTCAGAGCATTGCCTTTGCAGTGCCTCTACCTGTTTCTCTGAATTTTCCCTTATCAGAACTGCTCGCTGCACATCCTGATAGGCTTTATCATACTGGGTTTGGGAACCCAGTATGCTCAGATGGGCTAGACAAGACTGATGTGCCCTCTTGGCATCATCCACCTCTCTATCCTTCTCTGCCAGCTTCCTTCTTAACTCTAGGTTTTCCTTTTCGAAGTCCCTGACATCCACTTTACTCATCCTATTCGTTTCCTCTAATTCTTTGTGGAACGTCCGAAAGACCTCCTCTGTGCCTCGCAATTGTGCCAAGCAGGACACAATTGCTATCGGCTTGCGTGCTTTTCCTAAACTCTTTTTATGAATTTGAGATAGGTTCTCCCACCAAGTATGTCCTATACTCCCCGGACCTGTCTCCTCATTCAAACAAAACTCACTCCAAAGGGGCCATCCTTTCCCTTTGAGGTACTTCCTGAGTTCCAGCTCCCATATGGGACACTGGCCTACTCTGCTACTGCTGGTCGCTGCGACCACGAACTGCTCTGGGTTCATGAGGCGTTCCATTGCCTGCATGGCCATTTCCTCTTTCTCTCTTTAATTTGGAACAAGGGATAACAAGGCAATGCTTTTAAAATACAGGTACGGCTTTCGCTATGTTCCGATTATAAAACTCCCGATAGTTTGACGCAACAAAAATCTCTCGGTTTAACCTTACACCACTGTTAGTTACGCATGCAAAAACACACTTCCGAATTATGACTATTGATTTGAACTCCTTGAACACTTGTGGCTTTTCCTTTTCCCAATTGGATTTCCAATTCAAATTTCTGGGTTCTCTCGGAGTGGAGAGACCACTTCTAATCGAATCCTATCAAAGTCACCACTAAATGTTGGTCGTTCTGGGTGAGTGTGCTTAACACTCAATTTGGCTCTGTTTCTTTACTTAGCTCTGGAGTCGGCAGGTATCGTTAAGATACCGCCACAAGTTCAAGGTGAAGTTCAAAGCAATAAAACCATACACCAATTAGTAAGTTCAAACAACTGAGTTTATTATAATACAATTATAATAACTACCCATGCACACGCTAAAACGATTAAGCTATTCCTACCGCTAAATAAACTAATACTTATCTCGAAGGAACTGCCGGGTCAGGGAACAAGGCCTCTTGCTCTGCTCTGGTCTGCAGACTTCAGGTTGGTATAAGTTAAAAGGGGTCAGGAGTGTCTATCTCTGGTAGCGATCGTTGTGAGACACTTACTTGCTGGCGGCTGCTGTCCGAACCCTCTCCTCTCTCTCCTTCAGGGTCTTCTTGGCAAAAGCTGGTCGAGGTGCTGGTCCACGGAGGCGGGCTGGTCAAGGAGAGAGGAGGGCTGGACGAGAAGACTGAACCATGTGTGGGACCTGTCTTTTATAGGTCCCAGGGATCCGCACCCCTTTGGGGGGACTCCCTTACCTGATTGGAATCGATTGGGTCTCTTCCCAATCGATATGCTTGAATCCCTGAGGCTGTTCCTTAGCTACTGGGCGGGCTCTCAGGCTCTTTGTTTTCAAACCCTGTTGGTGCCTGAGTGTCTGGTATCCTTTACAATTTAGAACAGTACAGCACAGAACAGGCCCTTCGGCCCTCGATGTTGTGCCGAGCAATGATCACCCCACTTAAACCCACGTAACCCGTATCCCAACAATCCCCCCATTAACCTTACACTACGGGCAATTTAGCATGGCCAATCCACCTAACCCGCACATCTTTGGACTGTGGGAGGAAACCGGAGCACCCGGAGGAAACCCACGCACACACGGGGAGGACGTGCAGACTCCGCACAGACAGTGAACCAGCCGGGAATCGAACCTGGGACCCTGGAGCTGTGAAGCATTGATGTTAACCACCATGCTACCGTGAGGCCTAATGTTGCAGTTGCTTCCCCATTAGTGTCCATTGTATCTGGAATCGTTCCATTAACATGCTAATTATCCCGGTGAGTGCCTCATTAGTATGCGGAATGTTCGTTTTGGTGGTCTGCTTTCTTAGCAGACAGAATCCACACCTGCTAGGTGCAGCCCGCTGGGGCTGCAAACATTGTCCATTTTATCCTGTATGCTTTGCGTTCTTCCATTTTGCATTTAGGGAAATGGCCAACTTCGGTGGCTACATTAGACATCCTCGAGCAAGGCAGCTGAAGGATCCTAACCCACCTGCCATTGAGATGGAAGATGTTTTGGACTTGGGGGGAGGCGGGGAGGGGGGGGGGGGGGCGGGGGGGGGGGGGGGGGGGTGGTATTACAACCCAACCAGAGGCCACGGGGTCTGCGACATCAGAGTCCCTGTGGCTTCACCACAAAATATCATTTTGATTAGCCTGCTTTAATATCTACAACCACATCCACCACCAAATTAGATTATTTGTCTCAGCTCCGAGACAAGGTCCTTCATTCCAGGCGGCGTGATTCCGGGGCCGGAATTCATTCTCAGTGTGACAGCAATTGGGAAATGCTGGGATTTTCCCGATGACAAACCCTTCATGAATATGATCTCCCTGGATCAGGGGGCGGAGATACACCCTTAAGCCAAGTGCCTCATGGGACATAAATACCTTGGCCCAAGTGTGGGCTGAGCGTGGGAAATCCTTTGGGGAGTAGGAGTTGTATTATAGTAGATAGAATAAACATTGAGTTTTCTTACAGTAATCGTTTCCTTGTAGTAAGTCGCCTGGAACTTTCCAGAACCCAATAAAATTTTGTTTAACTATTTAATTTAGTTTCACTGCTTTCCCTCCTATACGTACCATAGATCCAGCTGAGAACAATGATTTCCAAGACTGCAACTACAAGAATTCCCCAGCCGGCTGTGAAATGGTCCATTAAATTGATCCAGTAAATCCCAGCCTGAAAAGAAGTGAAATATTAGAAAGCAGCTGTGAGAGTAAACTACAAAACTCTTCAAAATAAGATTTCTGTGGAGAAGGAAACCTACACATTTCTCAACCCATAACCAGCCAGTCCAATAATATTTTGCTTTTGAGACATTGGGGTAGAATTTCCACTTGCATAAGGGGGAGGGATCGGAGACAGGCAGACCTGCAAATTCCTACTATTGGGCGCATTGGTCTTGGACCATTTTCATTCAGGCAGGATTGGTAAATGGTGATAGCTCACTGCCTGCGAGGAGAGAGTAACCTGTTTGACCAATTACAGGGCCTAATAAGGCAGCTTATTAGAACTTTCTATTCATCGCGTGGGCCACCCATTGGGACTGAAAACTTGACCAAAAATCGGAGACGGCCTCCTGCCAGCAGAATACTGTGAGGATGGCAGCACTCCATTCTGCTATAAGACAATCCCACTGGCTCACCACTGCCATAGGGTCTCAGCCGCAGCTGCTGGCTGTTCAGTTGCCTCTCCAGAATGACAGCCTGGCTGTGATGGTCTCTTTGAATTTAAAAATTCACACCCACGTTGAGGGGCACTCTCTATTATCTACATCGGTCACACTTACCTCTGAACATGGGGCCACCAAACTTCCATTGCCATTGGACATTGACCAGCCTCAGGAACCTGCCTGCCAACCTAATTGGATGACGAGCACACACTTGATCATTAATTAGCCCGCTGATTAAAAATAGCTGCGGGTGTCAGGTGATGAAGCAATGCAAAGGCAGGATGGTAGAATAAAAATTCAGCCAATTCTATTAGATCATTACTGTCCATGTCTCCTCATTCTAAAGAAGTGTTTTACTGCCGTCTCGTCAGATATGGAATGGAAAAATAACATTTTGATTCGCCTGCTTAAATATCTACAACCATATGCATCACCAATGTAGCCACCGAAGTTGGCCATTCCCTCAATACAAAATGGAGGAACGCAAAGCTTGCAGGGTAAAATGGACAAAGTTTGCATCACAAGCAGGCTGCAACAAGCCACTGTGTATTCTGTCTGCTAAGAGAGCAGACAGCACCAAAACGAACATTCCGTATACTAATGAGGCAATCTCCGGGACAGTTAGCATAGTAATGGAACGATCCCAGGGACAAAAGACACAAATAGGGAAGTGATTGCAACATTGTATGGGAAGCCCGGCACCCCGGCACCAGCGGGGTTCGAAGACAAAGCACCTGAAGGCCCGCCCAGTAGCCGAGGAACAGCCTCAGTATTGGGGGGATTCAAACAAATCGATTGGGAAGAGACCCAATCGATCCCCAGCAGATAGAGGGTCCGCCCAAAAGGGCGCGAAGCCCTGGGACCTATAAAAGACAGGTCCCAAACTCAGTTCGTTCTTCTTGACCAGCCCTCCTCTCTTGACCAGCCCTCTCGACCAGCCTTTACCGAAGAAGACCTTGACCGAGAGAGAGGAGAGGTTCGGACAGCAGCCGCCAGCAAGTAAGTGTCTCACAACGATCGCTACCAGAGATAGACACGCCTGACCCCTTTTAACCCGTACCAACCTGAAGTCTGCAGACCTAGTGCAGAGCAAGAGGCCCTTGTCCCTTGATCCGGCAGTTCCTTATTCAGATAAGTATTGGTCTATTTAGTGGTAGGAATAGTTTAGTCATCTTAGCGTGTGCATGAGTAGTTTATAATTGTATTATAATAAACTGATTTGTTTGAACTTACTAATTGGTGTATGGTTTTATTGCTTTGAACTTGACCTTGAAACTTGTGGCGGTATCTTAACGATACCTGGCGACTCCAAAGCTAAGTAACGAAACAGAGCCAAATTGAGTGTTAAGCACACTCACCCAGAACAAGCAACACCAAATGAGATTATTTGCATCAGCTCCGAGACAAGGTCCTTCATTCCAGGCGAAACGATTCCAGGGGCCGGAATTCATTCTCAGTGTGATAGCGAGTAGGAAATGCTGGGATTTTCCTGAGCTCCACATGCTTCACATTGCTGGGACTTCATTCAGCAGCTCCACACGAATGAGGGAGAACAGCACTTCGACTGATCCCGCAGAGTAAACCCCAGACAGCACGCAGCCATGCCATTGCATAGACCAACTCCATGATTTGAAGATGCTGACCTGGCTAGACTAATGGACGGGGTGGGGGTCAAAACAGTATAACTTGTCCCCCTGAGGGGGTCGGAGGATCAGCCACAGAACAGCCAGTGACACTTGGGAGGCTATGGCGGCAGCCTTCAGCTTGGGGAGTGTCAACAGGACCGCCACCCAGTGCCTCAAGAAGCTCCCCAGAATGCAAATTGGAATTGACCCCCTGGCACCAGTCCCGCCAGCTCCTCCTCAATGGCCCTGTCCCTGGGCGTCGGGTGCCTTCCTCAGGGTCCTCAACCTTTCATGAAGAACGGACCCTGGAGGTCGCGGAGGTGGCTGAGGCCAGATCAGTCACCGATGTCGGTAATGGTTTGTGCCGCAGAGGTGAGCTCCACCTGCCCCCACCCAGATGAGCTGTCACACGTGAGCTGTTCATGCCAGAATGATGATCCTTCCCTCCCACTGACCACATGACAATTCACCCGTAGGATCATGAGGCAGAATTGGCCCACTCCCCGACTTCCCAAGAGAACACCTTAGAGGAGAGCTCCAAGGATGACACCATCATTGTGTCACGGCTGTTATCCCTACCCTCCACCAGCATGGAGGCACACAGTTCGGTGGTTGATGTTAGTGGACAGTCTTCTGGGACACGATCTGGTGATCACTGCACAGCTGAAGATGCACATCAGGTGGAGGCAGGAACGTCCAAGGGAGGCAGAAGTCAGAGGTCTGCTGGATCCCAGGACCCAGCTGAATCCCAGTCAGTCGAGCCTCTGGACCAAGCAATCCCAGAGCTCATGCAGTTGATCGGGTGCGGCCGAGAGACTCAGAGGGGAATGTCAGTGACACTCCATCGGGTCCATGGTTGATTAGAAGAATCCCAAAGACTACAGGCACAGAAAATAGCACTGGCAATGCGTAGCATGAGATCAACACTGCTCGGGTGGTGACCGTAGTAGAAGCCTGCAGCACAACATCAGCAGCATGAGTGGTGGTGTCCAAGGTGCAGCTCAGTCAGCGACGGTCATGGCTGAGTGCCTTGACAGCAAATTCGGGTCACTGGGGGACGTGTCCCAGACGGAGGTGGAACTTTCCGAGGCATTGAGGAGTATGACCCAGATCCAGTTGAAAATTGCCGAGGCGCTGCAATGCATGTCCCAGTCTCAGATGGGCATCGCTGAAGTGCTCCTGAGTGTGTCCTGGCCGCTGAGGATCGCATCCAAGACATAGGTGAACATTGGCGAGGCATTGCAGAGCGTGGTCCGCTCACAGAGGAGCAGCACAGAGTGCCTCAACACCATGGTGCAGACATTAGAGAGAGCCAGATGACGCTGGGCAGCCAGAGCCCAATCCAGCTGCCCCTCTGTCCCAAGGTGACCCTGGGGGCACTGATCAGGGGGAGGGAATGCTGGAGGCCAACCTGGAGCCCTCTACAGGGAGTTGACTGTGGTCACCAGCCCTCCTGTCCACCTCTCCCTGACAAAGGCTGGTCTTAGGGTCGACGTGCGGAGCAAGCTGGCACGGCAGGGGCATGTACCACAAGCAAGTCGGCAGGGAACCTCTGGACCCAAGTCCTCCAGAGGACACCCGCCAGGGGCATCTAAGGCCAAAGGATGTGATAGGCAGCAGGCTGCTTCCACCTCTGATGTGCATCCTGGGCAAAGTGGTAGTGGTGGTAGACCTCGGAGGGCTAAGAAGATGGAGGGTCACTGAGATGGAGGAGGCACTGGGGATGGAGGGGGTGCAGGCCACTGATAGCTCGGGACAGTTGAAGTTACTATTGAACTTGTACACCATGAAGCATACATTGCACCCGAGATATGTAAAGCCTTTATCACGTTATTCCTTATTGAGGATCGGTCTGAGCCCCTCCCCATTTGTCCTTCGTCCTCCCCTAGCCTCAGTCCCCGGGCTCCTACAGGACCTGTCCCCCCCCTAACCTACCCCACCCCTCTGCAAGGCATACCACATGCAGGTGATGGGTCGGAGCGTGTGCTCAGCAGACAGACTATGGCATAGATTGTGGAGTTCAGAGCTCAGCTCACAATGGGTTATCATCACACTTCTGCCAGTGCTGACACAGGCCCATCACCCTGGAGTGATGTAACACAGGGAGATAGTGTGATGTGGGAGTGGGTGGTTAGGTGGGGGAATTGCCAGGGGGGTGGGGTGTCGGGAGCAGGCAGGGTGAGATGGACTGGTTTTTTTGAGGTTGGCATGGGCTGAGGGGGAAGGTGGACAGAAAGGGGTGAGGGTGAGGGGGAGAGATGAAAGACGAAGCCACGTCCTATGTGAAGCGGGCGAGGATGGTCCTCCGACCATGCTGGACCCTCGCTGCCGTTGTCTGTCCTCCGTCCTCTGGCTGGTTACAGGGTGCACCCCAGGCTCGTCCTCCAGTTCTTCCTCGACCGGCACCTCCTCAGTGGCTGCGTTCCTCCACCTCCACCTTCAACAAGTCGCCCTGCTGCTGTGCCAGGTTGTGGAGAGCATCCGGAGGAAACCCAAGCAGACACGGGGAGAACATGCAGACTCCACACAGACAGTGACTCAATCCGGGAATCAAACCTGGGACCCAGGCTCTGTGAAGCAACAGTGCTAACCACTGTGCTACTATGCCAACCTAGGCTCTCTCCAAATCTCTCCCCCCCCCCCCCCCGATCCTATTAAGAGCCTCATACCCCTACACCAACCCACACCCTTTGTCCCACTTGTCCATGGCCCCACATACCGCCCTATGTTGCCACATCTGTGGGGCCCATTATAGCTCGATGCCAAGAAATGCCCACCACATACTGGATCTACATCGCCATGCCTGCTCACCTGATATCTACCATGGGCAAGCTTCAGGAGCCATGCTGACATAAAATAAAATAGTGTCTGATAAAGTAATTATTTTAAATTCTTATGATCCTGGGGTCCCGGGATCATATCCAAAGAGGTGCCCTGGCAAAATGAATCCATCAAGTTCAGGCTAGCTCTTACCTGGTCTAATCTGCATGCATTGTGTTTCATATGCTTGGCTGTTATAACCCTCATGGAGGTCACAGTATAAGGACTGTAAGATTCCCTGTGACCTCCACAGAAAATGAACTTCCCCGATAACAGGCGGTGGTGTTTCCCTCTTAACAAGGTCAGACCTCATCAGTATATAAACCCTGACCTGGTTGCAGGTCGGGGAGGAAGACCTTTTGGGGAATGGAGGTTATTATACATCGAAATAAACCCATAAGACCAGAAGAGCAGAATTAGGCTATTCGGCCCATCAAGTCTGCTCTGTCATTCAATCCTGGCTAATATGTTTTCCATCCCCATTCTCCTGCCTTCTCACCATAACCCTGATCCCCATGTTACTCAAAAATTATCGATCTCTGTCTTAAATGTGCTCAGTGATTTGGCCTCCACAGTTTTCAACTGCAAAGAATTCCAGAGATTCACCATCTTCTGGCTGAAGAAATTCCTCCTCATCTCTGTTTTAAAGGATCACCTCTTCAGTCTGAGGCTGTGTCCTCGGATTCTAGTTTATCCTACTAGTGGAAACATCCTCTCCTTGTCCACTCTCTCTAGGCCTCTCAGTATCCTGCAAGTTTCAATAATCCTTCTAAACTCCAACGGGTACGGACCAAGAGACCTCAACCACTCCTCATATGACAAGCTCTTAATTTCAGGGATCATTCTTGGGAACCACCTCTGGACCTTTCCAAGGCCAGCATCTCTTTCCTTAGGCATGGGGCCCAAAACTGCTCACAATACCCCAAATGGGGTCTGCCTAGAGCCTTATACAGCCTCAGAATATCTCAAATAACGAAGAGTCAGAATAGAGGATGGAGATTGAGAACCTAGCAGAGTGGTGCAGCGACAACAATCTATCCTTCAATGCCAGCAAAACTAAAGAGCTGGTCATTTACTTCAGAAAGCAAAGTACTGTACACACCCCTATCAGCATCAACAATGCCGAGATGGAGGTGGTTAGCAGTTTCAAATTCCTTGGGGTACACATCTCCAAAAATGTGTCCTGGTCCACCCACGTCGACGCTACCACCAAGAAAACATGACAGTGCCTATACTTCTTCAGGAAACTAAGAAATTTCAGCATGTCCACATTAACTCTTACCAACTTTTACACCACAGATACACCATAGAAAGCATCCTATCTGGCTGCATCACAGCCTGGTATGGCAACTGCTTGGCCCAAGATCGCAAGAAAATTGAGAGTTGTGAACACAGCCCAGTCCATCACACAAA
The DNA here is from genome assembly GCF_902713615.1 of Scyliorhinus canicula. Taxonomy (NCBI): domain Eukaryota; kingdom Metazoa; phylum Chordata; class Chondrichthyes; order Carcharhiniformes; family Scyliorhinidae; genus Scyliorhinus; species Scyliorhinus canicula. Next base: position 90,366,279 of record NC_052162.1, read on the forward strand.
CCTGCCTCCCATCCATTGATTCCATCTACACCTCCCGCCTGGGGAAAGCAGGCAGCATGATCAAAGACCCCTCCACAGGGCTTACTCACTCTTCCAACTTCTTCCATTGGGAAGGAGATAGAAAAGTCTGAGAACACGCACAAACAGACTCAAAAATAGCTTCTTCCCCGCTGTTCCAAGACTCCTAAACAACCCTCTTATGGACTGACCTCATACACCCCTGGATGCTTCACCCGATGCCGTGTTGTGTAGTTACATTGTGTACCTTGTTTTACCCTATTATGTATTTTAGTTTATTTCCTTTTCTTTTCATGTACTTAATGATCTGTTGAGCTGCTCACAGAAAAATAGTTTTCACTATACCTTGGTACATGTAACAATAAATAAAATCCAAATCCAAAGAAGTACACCCGTGCTCTTGTATTCTTGCGTTCTCGACATGAATGCTAACATTGCATTTGCCTTCCCAATTGCCAACTGAACCTGCATGTTAACCCAGTCTTTGTTTCCTAACTGCTTGTCTATGTGTGCTACTTTGGCGGATACTACACTGGCAGCGAGAATAAAGTGGAGCTGCCATCGGCGCCGAGTACTACACACCGGAGCCATTTCATCTAGGCCTCAAGACGCCACGCATCAATCCACTTAAATGCTGCATATTGGGAGACTCAAGCCGTTTCAAGCAGGTATCGATGAATGGTGTCAGTTTGTGATCCACATGCAATTCTTTTTCGAACAAACTGCATCCTGGGGGATGAACGGCAAACTATGGTTTTGCTGACGGCTTGCGGAGGGCCTACATACAGCCTCATAATGTGACGGATTCCCAGTCGTTCGCCACTTTGGTGGCCCTGCTAGGGGAGCATTTTGACCCAAAGCCACCTTTGATCGTCAGTCATTTCCATACGGCATCCCAGGGCCAGTCGGAATCTACAAATGACATCCTGGCTTTGCCCACAAAAAATTGGCTGAGACATGTGAATTTGGTGCTGTGCTCAATGAGTCCTTATGAGACCAATTTGTGTGTGGAATCTGCGATACCGTAACACAGAGAAAACTACTGGCTGTGACTGACCTGACCTTGCAGCACACCATGGAAATCGCACTCTCCTGGGAGAGCACGGAACAAGGGGTCCAGGAGCTCCAGGGAATGGTACTGTTGAGCCTTGGTTACCGAAACATAACCCGCTCAAACCCTGCCCAGGAGGTTGGCTCCCAACAGTGGGACAGCTTCCAGAGACACTGCTGTCGCCCCTGGGGCCTGGAGCACTGCCAAGCTTTCTTCCCCGATAGCGAACATTCAGAGTACGGGTACCGACCAGCGGTTGCTGGGTGCAGTGCCCTGGAAAGCGGCTGACCCCGGGAAGGCCCACCACTGCACGTCCCCGCCAGATGTGACCGCATTCCGAGGGACCAGGCCCACTACTTAGACGACGATGATAATGCCTATCACCAACTGCACTGCGTGTCTTCACCTCGGGTCACCCCAATTCAACTTTTGGCAAAGGTGAATAGCCAATTCACCTGCATGGAGTTAGTCACAGGAGCAGCAATATCTTTGGTCAGCCGCCTTACCTTCGACCAGATCCGGTCGGGCCTCCAGATGTTGACCCTTCGGGACACCAATGTCCACCTCACCATGTTCACAGGCGAGCCCCTGGCAATTGCAGATACCTCCATGGTTCTGTTTGAATATAGGCAGCAGATGGCACATTTACCATATGTGTGGTTATCCACGACAGTGGTCCAAATTTGTTGGGGTGAGATTGGCTGTGCCATCTCCGGTTGGACTTGCAGGGAGTTTGGGAGATGTACCTGCATGGTCTTAAAGGAGTCCTGGCCAGGTTCCCATCGTATCTCAGGAGAGTTGGGCACCATAAAAGGGAAATGGCCCGAAATTGCATGGACCAATGCACAACTGTGTTATTTTCATGCCTGACCTGTCCCACATGTTTTACGGTCCAGGTGGACACAGAACTGGACCATCTCTATGGCCTGAAGTTAATCCTTCTTATTCAATTTTCTGATTGGGCAGTGCCTGTCAAGTCAGTCATGAAACACAACGGCTTCATCCGCCTCTGCAGGGACTATGACAGTCAACCACGTCTCACGTTTGGATTGCTACCTTGTCTCTCGCATTGAGCATCTGTACACTAAACGCAGTGGAAGCCGATCATTTTTGAAACTACACATGAGCCACTGTACCTCCAGCTGACCCTGGCTCCAGATTCCAGATGGTTCGTGACCATCAACACGCACCATGGGCTACATGAATATACCCGTCTGCCCTTCAGAGTTTCTTCCGCTTGTGTCATTTTCCAACGGGTGATGGAGAATATCCCGAACAGACTCCTATACGTGGTGGTGTACCTTGATGATGTGCTTATCACAGGGTCGACAGGGAGCACTTGGAAAATTTGGCAGAGGTTCTCCAGCATTTTGAGGAGGCTGGAGTCCACCTCCAGAGAGAAGTCTTAGAACATAGAACATAGAACAGTACAGCACAGAACAGGCCCTTCGGCCCTCAATGTTGTGCCGAGCCATGATCACCCTACTCAAACCCACGTATTCACCCTACACCCGTAACCCAACAACCCCCCCTTAACCTTACTTTTATTCGGACACTACGGGCAATTTAGCATGGCCAATCCATCTAACCCGCACATCTTTGGACTGTGGGAGGAAACCGGAGCACCCGGAGGAAACCCACGCACACAGGGGGAGGACGTGCAGACTCCACACAGACAGTGACCCAGCCCGGAATCGAACCTGGGACCCTGGAGCTGTGAAGCATTTATGCTAACCACCATGCTACCCTGCTGCCCCCTGTGTATATATAATGCGGCTGAGATGACACATGGATCGCCATGGTTTGCATCCAATGGAAAAGAAGATATAGGCGAACCGCCAGTGCCCAATGGCCTAATGGAACTGCGTCTGTTTTTGGGCCTTGTCAACTATTATGGCAAGTTTATACTGCGCTCAAATCGAGAAAGAGGGGTTGTCCCTGGTATTTGGTGCAAAACAAATTCTATCAATATGTCTACAGACATCCTTTCACTGTTTCCACAGAACATCAGCCCCTCTTGGGCTTATTTAAGGAGGACTGGCTGATTTCCCCCTATCACCTCCTCCAGGATCCAACGATGGGCACAGCTTTTAGCAGCTATGCCCATCGTTCCGGAGCCAAGATTCCGCACACTGATGCGTTGGGCCATCTCTTTCTGCCCACCATGACCCCCGCACTGACATTGGCTGACAAAGTCATCGCTGCCCTCCATTTTATGGATTCCCTGTCAGTCACAGCATCCTGCATCTATGGTTGGACCCAAACAGACCTGTAGCTGTCCTGGGTGCGAAATATTATCCTATATGGGGCCGAGCACTGTGCCTTGCCAGGGGACTTGAAGGCGTACACCAACAAGATGCCCGAATTAAGCACTGAGGACAGGCGTCATCCTTTGGGGGGACACGCGCGGTAGTTTCTGAGCGCGGATGTGAGCCACTTTTGCAGGTCCACCACAACAGGCACCGGGGGTGTCCGAAATAAAGATACTGGCCCTCAGGTATGTCTGGTGGCCAGGGATTGATGTGGACATAGAGAAGTTGGCTCAGCATTGTGTGCAGTGCCAAGAACACCAGAAAGTGCCGCGGCGGTGCCACTGCACCAATGGGAATGGCCGGGCCATTCTTTGTCCTGCCTCCATCTCGATTTCACGGGACATTTCTGGGGAACAATCTGGCTTTTTTTTTCTTTAATAAATTTCACAATTATTTTTTTCCAATTAAGGGGACAATTTAGCATGGCCAATCCACCTAAACTGCACCTTTGGGTTGCGGGGGGTTGTGGGGAGAATGTGCAAACCCCACACAAACAGTGACCTGGGGCCAGGATCAAACCCGGATATCTAATCAGGGTGGATGCCCACTCAAAGTGGATGGAGGTCCATAAGAAGCAGGTAATGACAGTTTGGGTCACCATAGGATGATGGCGACAATCTTTCAGCACACACGGGAAAATGGAGGTGTTGGTTTTGGACAATGGAACATGTGGAGCTGGGACGTTCATGGCCATGATAGGCATTTGGTACTTGCCCCATACCACTCAGTGTCAAATGGATTAGCAGAGCGGGCGGTCCAGACTTTTAAACTCAGAATGAAGAAACAGACCTTGGGCTCCTGGGAGACTAAGCTGGCAGATTTCTATTCTGGTACTGGACGGCGCCACATGCTCCGACGGAGGTTGCTCCAGCTGAATTACTGATGGGTCACCGTCTCCATACCCAGTTGACTTCATTTATCCCGGACATTGGCGGGAAGGTCCGCCAGGGTCAGTAAAAAACAGAGGCTGACAAAGGACGACATACATTTTTGCACACATTCACTCTCGGGGCCCCGGTACATGTGTGGACCTTTTGCGAAGGAGCCCCATGTTGGCCCAAACTGGACCAGTCTCGGATCAGTTGCGGGCCCAAGGAGGTGGGTCAAATTGACATGTGGGCCATCTTTGCAGCCGAATTTCCGAAGCCCCTGACCACATCCTGGAGGTCCCTGACTGAGTCCGTCCACTGTTCGTATTCCTGCCTCCACCGCAGTGGCCACTGCTGCCCCCGGTTGTGCCACCTGTGAAGAGCCTTGATTCGGATGTCAAGGATGCTGAGATTCCAGAAGACGGTCAGTTCTCTGAGCCATCACTGAGCAAGGAAAAGAAGGGTTTGCTCAGACCCATCCATGGAAAGGGACGTTTTCCCATTCTGAGAGGGGGGAGACAGGTTGGGTGGAGGAGTGTTATAACCCTTGTGGAGGTCACAATATAAGGACTATCAGATTATTCATGGCCTTCACAGCTTTCCCAATAACAGGGGGTGGGGGGAGGGAGGGGTTGGTTTCCCCCAATAATAAGATGAAACTTCATCAATATATAAATCCCGAATGCAGGTTGTAGAGGGAGACCCTTTGGGGTGGTGGAGGTTATTGTACATCGGAATAAACCCAGTCTTTGTTTTCTGCCTGCTTGACTAAACATGTTACTTTGGTGGGTTCTACACTGGCCTATCAAAATCCTACGTGCTGAAAAGTGTGAGGTGATTCATTTTGGAAGGACTAACAGGAAGACAGAGTACTGGGCTAATGGTAAGATTCTTGGTAGTGTGGACGAGCAGAGAGATCTCGGTGTCCCTGTCCATAGATCCCTGAAAGTTGCCACCCAGGTTGAGAGGGTTGTTAAGAAGGCGTACGGTGTGTTAGCTTTTATTGGTAGAGGAATTGAGTTTCGGAGCCAATAGGTCATGTTGCAGTTGTACAAAACTCTGGCGCGGCCGCATTTGGAGTATTATGTGCAGTTCTGGTCGCCACATTATAGGAAGGATGTGGAAGCATTGGAAAAGGTACAGAGGAGATTTACAAGGATGTTGCCTGGTATGGAGGGAAGATCATATGAGGAAAGGCTGAAGGACTTGAGGCTGTTTTCGTTAGAGAGAAGAAGGTTAAGAGGTGACTTAATTGAGGCATACAAGATGATCAGAGGATTAGATAGGGTGGACATCGAGAGCCTTTTTCCTTGGATGGTGATGTCCAGCACGAGGGGACATAGCTTTAAATTGAGGGGAGATAGATATAGGACAGATGTCAGAGGTAGGTTCTTTACTCAGAGAGTAGTAAGGGCGTGGAATGCCCTGCCTGCAACAATAGTGGACTCCCCAACACTAAACGCATTCCAATGGTCATTGGATAGGCATATGGACGATAAGGGAATAGTGTAGAGGGACTTTAGAAGGGTTTCACAGGACGGCGCAACATCGAGGGCCGAAGGGCCTGTACTGCGCTGCAATGTTCTATGTTCTACTTATGTGGAGGCAGCTCATGATTTATATGGTCAATTGCCTCCATAACCAGCAAGCATAAATCACAGCCTGACTCCAGTCCTGGCTGTGCAAAGGTAGGAAGTGCCATAATCATGAACAGAATTTCAAGGCTAATCTGCCATTTTTGGCATGACAAGGAGGCTCTCCGTGTTGTGCAAGTTTGATTCACCGGGTGATATCTAAAGGGAGTTTCCAGTCTTTGGATTGAGTAACAACAGAGAGGAGGGGTCAGTCAGTCCCTCACCATCCCTGCACAAACCTAAATAGCTGTAAAAAAACAGGACCAATGCACAAGATCCTTCCCAATCACAGAATCCTGTGAAATTTCACATTACATCAAATCAGCAGTACATTGGAAACAATGCATACTATTAAAAGACAACATACCTCTGTTACACATACAAGGCCCAATAAATACAAAAACAAGCAAACACCAAATGTCAGAAGAATGCGCCTTGGTCGTAGATATTTTGGGAACTGGTCCACCAAAGCTGTTAATGCTGTTTCTGATGAAAAAAATGTGACATGAGTTCAATGATCAATTAATAATTCATACAGCCCAGTAAAACCCACCAATAGAGAACAGGAGTTGATGAGGACATTTTCATCTAACTATAAGTCCACTTTCTGAAGCATTTAAGAGATTGAATCAGGTTGCCAGCCCGAAGAGGCAGAATATCAGCACAAGACGTGTGTGTGCGCTTGAGTTGTCTTTGCACCAAGAGCACAGGAATCATTCTCTGTCCCTGGAGGAGATTGAGAACGCTGTTGCTTCCATTTCCATGTTCATGCCTTGAGACCATTTACAGCGAGCTCTTCTGAGAGGTTCATGCAGGTTAATATCATCATAATGGACAGAAGGCCAAATGTTCAAAAATGTTTTCAGTGTACGGCATTGGAGCCTTCCCTCCTGGTCACTAATGTCAATGGGACTAGCTTTGCCGTCCACAGGTAGCCCTTATAATTCAGCCCAATATGTCCTAAAACCCATCAGAAGCAAGTCATATTCGATTATGTAGAAATTAATGAGCCTGATTTAGTTTACAATCTAATGGCATGTGGAACATTTATCTTACTGTGATCGTAATATGATTGAGTCCAAAATTGTGCTTGAACGGGAGAAATATGGAACGCTTTCCTGAGATTCTAAACTTAGCTAATGGTGATCTCAATGGAGTGAGATGGTGACTCTGTAACAAATTTTACAAATATGTTAATACGTAGGAGGGACGAAAATCAACGACATCATCACTCCTGTCCCTCGCTCCTTACATCTGCCCCCAATCCCAGAGGAACCAACAACACCCCACCTGCCTGCATCTCCTTTACAATCCACTCTCCATGAAACCCCACACATGTATTGTCCTCTTTGGCCAGGACACCAGCTACAACCCACGTCCCACGTCCCAGCATCTCACCATGTTCTTTCTGTGTCCCCAAAGATAAAGCGGCCCTTAACCGCCAAGAGCGTCAGAGGATGAGAGGGGGCATCTCAGATATCCCGGTCCACACTCCCTCTGAGGAAAGGGCCTCCCGGGGAGGCCAAGAAGAGGGCAATAATTTCAATGGAGTTCGGCATGTGCCAAACAAGTGAGAGTCCAATGTAATGCTAATGTCCCAAAAGCAAGTGAGTTGCCCGACTCACACAGATCAGTCCTTCCCAAGATCTCACCCCATGACTTTTGCCTTTCAGTATTACCATCAGATGAGACTGGGCCACCCGGGTTCGCTGCCCACCCCACCCATCTCAGAATATCCCGGGGTATGACTCTGGGGAAGCCACCGACGTCTCGCCACTGCTTTCATCTACACTATCCATTATCGCAGAGACTATCACCTCGGTGGGGAATGTTAACGATCAGGCTCCTGGGTCACCTTCTGGTGAGCACCACACACATTCTGCAGCACATCAGGTGCAGGCAGGACTCCTAATGGAGGGCTTCGGATGGAACCGCTGTTGACCAGACAGTTGCAGAGAGACTTAACACATTCCCAAAGGGACATGACCAAGGCAGTGAGGGCATGGCTCAGTTACCAAGGGAACATGACCCTGTCTCAGTGCATCATGGCTGAGGGCATCAAAACCATGGTTCAGATGAGGTTTTCTTCCAGGATTGGCAGCATCAGGTGATGGTGGCACCTCCACCAGGCTGACACATTGTCACCTGTGACACCCGAAAATTGGAAGGGCGAGACAAGAAGCAGACCATCTCCCCGTCTGATGTGCTGATTGGGTGACACCTAGAAGAAGCAGTCAGCCCATAAAAGAATAGAAAGATAGATGACACTGAAGTTGGCACAGGTGTAGTCTAGAATAGGTAGCATGGGGTAAGGACACAAATATTGTGAATACTCATCATTAAACTCTTGTGCACCACCGGTCCGATCTGCCTCAAACCTCTGTATCACCAATGTGAAGGATGGGTATTGTGTGGCAGCCGGGTGTGCCAACATGGTTGCACCTTCACAGCGAATTGGCAAGCCATGGGGACAGCACTGTGAGCCCGTCTTGTATGACAGCATCCCCAGTGAGTGAGCCCTAGCCTTTCACCATCCCCCCGCTGCTACCTCCCCACTCCCCCAACATATTTGGGCCCAGAAGAAGGAATTTCCAGCACAAATGCAGGTATCATCCGGCCGGATAGTGGTATGTTATCTTAGAGACAGGAGTCAGACTTTGTCAGACAATGAGGAGCAGCAGAGCTCATCTCACAGTGAGTCATCATCATCCTCCTCCAGCCAATGACCAACACCCTATGGTGATGATGGTATGACCATCTAAGCAGTGTGACGGAGTGGAAGGCTAGAGGGAAGGTGGAGTGAAGGACTAAGTGAGAAGAAAGGGGTGGATGGAATCAGGGTCAGGGAGAAGGAAGGGTTGGGAGTCTCAGGGGAAGGTGACTTTTGTGTCTGTGGGAGGCGAGTGTCAAATATGATGGGAGGGTGGGAGAAAGAGTTGACACAGGATGGCAGAGTTGTCGCTGTCCATGCCTCGTGGTTTGTAAATCAGTAGGTGATGAGGTTGTCCTGTGTACGGCAGCCCTGGATCATGTATTGGGCATGACTCCGGGGAAAACACCGACGTCTCGTCACTGCTTTCATTTGCACCATCCATTATCAGAGTGATGATGTATGCAGCAGGCCTCCAGGATGCTCAAGCCCCTCTGGTGACTATATTGGAGCGCCCCACCAGAGCGTTCCAGGCATCAGAAATGCATCTTAAGCATGCTGATGCACCGCTCAATGATGCCCCTGGTTGCTGAGTGGGCATCGCTATAACGGTTCTCTACCTTGATCAGGGTCTCCACACAAGCGTCATTAGTCATTAGCTCAGAGGGCAAACCTTGTTACCGTCTAATCACCCGCTTTGAAAATCCGCAAACAAGAAACAAAGAGTTGATTGATCACACATAAACTATACTCACTATACTCATCTACATCTAACACACTAACAGATTAAACTACTCTCTTGCTCTCTCATTATCTTCAGTCTTCCTAGCCAACTCCTGCTCCTACCACCTACTCTAACCTTCTGACACACAAGGCTCAGCGTCCTTATATACTTCTAGGATTTGTTTCTTAGGGATAAGTGTCGAATCCAGTTAGTAGTGTTCCATAAAATAGTTTTTTTGGTTGTAATGGACAATTTTAATACTTAATATTGTATAACTGCTTAATAGTGTGATTAACTAAAGCTTTAGGCATTTGTGTGTGTGTGCAAGGTTAGCGAGAGAGAGAGAGAAAAACTGATATCCCAGCTGTCTGAAGGACGAGAAAGTAAAGTTAGGAGAAAAACAACTCCTTATATGGAATGGAGATTTACTTGTATCTTTTGAATGAATAAAGACTGTAGCTTGCTGCCCTCGGCGCGCTTTCCTCTCTCTCCTGTAGAGAGAGGAGGGTGTCCTCTGCAGAGCTAAGAAATAAACTAAACTTGCTCTTATTCATGACTGATTGTTTCTGAGTTTTCCTTTTTCCCACCACAGTTCCATAAAATAGTTCTGTTGGTTTACAAGACTCGTTGTTCTCTGATCAACACTACACATCGAAGCCATCTGGTTAGAGCAAGAGAGAGAACAACAAATGGTGCTAGGGGTTTGTCCCTAAAAAACTAAAATAGGTAGATCAGTGAAGACACCATAAACACAAAAAGAAAATTGAAGCAATCAAGCCTCTACATCTAAAAGAACATCCGTGAAGCAAGATGGAGAGACTGCAGAAACCGGATCATCACAGAACAGATGGTAAACTAGGCATTCTTCAAACAGCAGTTTGAAGTTTTTCTCTCTGCATCACCATTCGAAAAAGCTTCAGATTCAAGAAAAATAGCGCTCCTTTTAAATCTGGCTGGAACACAAGCTCCAGAGCTGTTTAACATGTTTGAATTCGATGCGGATGAGGACAAAACGAAGAACAGTATAATTTTGAAAAAATAAAAACGCGCACTGCAAAATGCAAGTAAACGAAACGTATGAACGGTATATATTCAGGAAACTGCTGCAATATAGTGGGGGAGTCGGTAGATGCTTTCAGTACTGCGTTAAAATTAAGAACGCAGGCTTGTAATTTTGCCTCTGCATCTGATTCCATGTTTCGTGATCAAGTAGTGTTTGGAATACAAAATGAGCATCTACGGGAAAGATGCTGAGTTGCTATCATTGCAAGAGGCGATAAATATGTGCAAGACTAGTGAGCAGGCATCGACCGAATATGCCGAGTTTAAAGCGACTATAAAGGGCGCGAAGATGGGAAACGTGCCGTTGATGTTGTGGCGCAGCATAGCAAACTGCGTGCACTGGCAGAACGCCATTTTGACGCACACGCTGTGGAACTACCCACATGCGAAAAAATGTCTACAGCTGGGTAGACTGTGCAGGAACTGCACATGTTATATCACTTTGCTACACAGTGCTGTTTTCCACAAGTTGTTCCAGGGCACAGATTTGGGAAGTATTACATTGACTACAGGAAGATCAGAAGTACCATAAAAAAGTTTGAAAACTCAAATGAAGACTGCGAACACAGTCAGTTCGGAGAAGAGGCTACCTTCCTGATAGCAACACTCACTGAGGTTGTTCCAAGGGATTCGGATGAAGAATCCACTACGCCTCTCCAAAAGAAGACAAGTAAAAAATGGACTGTACATCGAGATCTGAATGGCATAGCAACACCATTTAGGATAGAAATAGGTGCATTCGCGAATATGATTTTGTGGAAATCGGTGCTGCAAGCTAATGAAACGCCGACCAGGTGTTGACTGGTGGACTATCATGGGAACATGGTCCTCACAGAAGGTACATGTCTTCTGTTGGTGAGATATGGAGAAATGGAAATGCTTCTAGACTTCAAGGTGGTCAAAGATGAGCAGATATCGGTAGTGGGGATGCAAGTTTGCACAGCATTAGATCTGGTCCAGAGAGTATACGCAACAGATACGTTGACGGAAGAAGAAGTAGACTGTGAAAGTCTAACATGTTTATTTGATGAGCTGGCAGATGAAGACTGGGAAAGTCTAACTGCTATAGGTCACAGCCGAGACACCGATGAAGAATTGGATGATGAGCAACGTGAAGGTCTGGACACGTTATGTGCGACTGGCGAAGTAGTGACCACTAGTGGCATTCAATTTGTACAGGATAAAAGTGAGACTGAAATATCGCAGCTGGACTGTACAAAGCCTGGCGATAGTAGTGCTACAGTAAACAGGTCACTAGAGAGCACAGCAATCAAGAACAGCCAACAGCGAGATGAAGACTTCTTTAGAATTTAGAACAGTACAGCACAGAACAGGCCCTTCGGCCCTCGATGTTGTGCCGAGCAATGATCACCCTACTCAAACTCACGTATCCACCCTATACCCGTAACCCAACAACTCCCCCTTAACCTTACTTTTTAGGACACTACGGGCAATTTAGCATGGCCAATCCACCTAACCCGCACATCTTTGGACTGTGGGAGGAAACCGGAGCACCCGGAGGAAACCCACGCACACACGGGGAGGACGTGCAGACTCCACACAGACAGTGACCCAGCCGGGGAACCAACTTAGACAAGTTGGTTCCAGATATGGAGCACCAAGAGGTCGAGCATACATTTGAACATCCAACAGGAACTGGTGTTACAGAGCTTGATGGTACATCAGAGAATCCTGAGGGCACGGATGGTAGACAAATTGAAGTTAAATCAATAAGGTATCAAGGAACTTATTCTGAGCTCACCAAGAATGGTTCGGATACCACAGAATATACCCCGATGTACGACTATGATACCACTGGACAATTCGATGACACATGGCACTTGTATGGCAGGAAAGTGTTGGAACGTGCAGTTATGCTTGACGACCCGACAAGGGACCAATGTGAGGAAGAACAGGACATTGTTTGAGAAACAACAACAATTCAATGGTTGGGAAGGGGTGATTCTTACTGTCCAACCAGATATCAAACAGGTTTTGAAGGCACAGGAAACACAAAAGCAACATCACAAGCACAGAAAGAGACTGAACCAGACAATGAACATGGTTCAACCATACGAACTTTGGACTAATGATTTGTTGGTAATGTAACCATTACCGCAGTGAAGACTGAGTAATCACTCAGATTATGGACTGTAAAAAGTTGTTAGCTACTCCTCAAACATTTGTAATGACAAGGCTATAATTTTTCTGTATTTGTTATTAATGATCTCCAATTGTCTTAAAGACAGGACTTAGGAAGATAGGGAGCGGGATTCTCTCATCCCGCTAGAGTGTCCACACCGTTGTAAATGCTGTTGTGTTTCACGACGGCGTGAACGGGCCGCTTCCAGGACTAATACTGGCCCCTGCAGGGGGACAGCACAGCACTGGAGCGGTTCACGCCGCTCCAGCTGCCGATCCCGGCGCGAACTGGGCAGTGGGTCAGTGGCTTCCTTCAACGCGCCAGCCCCGATGCAATATGGTGCAGGACTGCAGGGGCCGGCGTGTAGGAAATGAGTCCCCCAGCTAGAGAGGCCGGTCCGCCGATCGGTGTGCCCCAATCGCGGGCCAGGCCGCATCGGAGGCCCCCCAGGATCAGAGCCTTCCTCTCCCCACAGGCCGCCAGCCGACCCTTCCACGCTGAGTTTCTGCCGGCTGAGAACAGGTGTGGACGGTGCCAGCGGGACTCAGCGTTTCCATGACGGCCGCTCGGCCCATCCTGGCCCGAGAATTGGTGGGCCGGCCATGTAGAGCAGCCCGCGACCAGCGCCATGCCAACCACGCTGCTCTGTGAAGAATTGAGTGCCGGCATTGGGGCGGCGTGGCCCGGTTGCGAGGATTCTCCGGCCCGACCCAGGCTGAGAGAATCCCGCCATGGGGGTTAGTAGCAGACACTGCATGTCTGATTAATACTGCATACTAAAAGGATGTAAGAAAAATATCTTAAAGGGTAATAATTTTTCTTTAGAAAAAAGGGGGATGTGGTATTATCATACATGAAGGTAATGTAAGGGTTAATGAAATGGATACAGACAGCCACTAGAGGGAGCTAATCATAGAAGTAGATAAGGGAGGACACTGAGGCTTGTGGGACAGAAGGTTGGAGTAGGTGGTAGGAGCAAGAACTGGCTCGGAAGACTGAAGATAGTGAGAGAGCAAGAGAGTAGTTTAATCTGTTAGTGAGTTAGATGTAGTTGAGTACAGTGAGTATAGTTTATGTGTGAGCAATCGACTGTTTGTTTCTTGGGGATAAGTATGAAATCCAGTTAGTAGTGTTGAATAAAATATTTTTGTTGGTTTACAAGATTTGTTGATCTCTGATCAACACTGCACATCAAAGCCACCCAGATAAAGCAAGGCAGAGAACAACACATGCCCCGCTTGTAAATACTCGCATCAATTTGCGCCCGCATGACTCCCGGCCAAGAGGGTTGAAGGATCACAGGGCGGGGGCGAGAGGAGGGGGGGTGAGAGTCAGGCTTCCAGCCTGTTAATGATATGCAAATGAGTGCAAATCACCGATTTTCATGGTGTCCAAGGAGGGTGCAAAAGGAAAAGGGGTGATTGGGGGTTCAGTTGAATGTGAGGGATTGTGACAGCATGGTCAGGCCGCCGGTGTCCAGAACCCTGAGATGGCGAACCCGGTGGCAATGGGAGCATCCTGTTTGCAGCGGCCCAAGAGCACATATTATGTGGCCCTCCAGGACAGCCCTCTTCCGCATCCTCCTCCTCTGCTGCATCCTCCTTGCCGATTTTCACCGGCACTGGGCATGTAGCTTGCTGTTGCCGCTAGAGTGGGACTGGAGCATCGTAACGGGATTGGTGTCTGGCACTGATCCCCCCTTTTCAGCCAACGCTCCCTCTGCCAAATCGGGAGATCCGCTCCTGGCGTCGGGCAATGGCGAGTCCAGCCCTGAATGCACGTACCAAAAATTGCGAACAGAGATAATGGTGAGTGAGACCCAACTAAAAGAATAAATACAGATCCTGGAGTTGGGAAACGTACAAAGGACAACAAAACCAATTGTGAATGCTACAAAGAGAGCACATGAAGAAAGTTGGGAAGGGATATCAAAATGATATTAGGAAATGAGTGTGATCAGGGCCAATGGAGAACGTTTGAAAAGTGATAATGGTGATATTGTCAATAAAAACAAGGAAGGGGCAATTGAATATTTCTCTGCATCCATATTTACAATAGATGAAGTCAATCGCATGTTAGACATTCCAAGAGTATTGAATAGGGATCACAGACTCACCAGAATTAGGGTAAACAAAATACCAATAATGAAGTAAATAATGGCACGAAAGAGTAATAGCAGCAATGAGGCCTTGGACTTCAACTGTTTACAATGTACATAAATGATTTGCAAGCTGTGACAGAGTGTAACGAAGCAAAATTTGGGAATAATATTAAATTATGTGATGTTGTCTATCCAGAGGCCTCAGATCGACATGGAGAACCACGACAAACGACCCCATGACGCGACCAGGGGTTTGATTGAGCGGTGCACTGATGTCCTCAAGATGTCGTTCAGGTGCCAAGACCGCTCTGGAGGAGCTCTACAGTGTAGTGCTAGGAGAATCTTCCATATCGTGGTGGTCTGCTGCATCCTCCACAACATTGTGCAGGGAAATGCTGGATGAATGCCAGGCCTCGTCAGAGGAGGAGGATGCGGAAGAGGGCTGTCCTGGAGGGCCACATAATATGTGCTCTTGGGCCGCTGCAAACAGGATGCTCCCATTGCCACCGGGTTCGCCATCTCAGGGTTCTGGACACCGGCGGCCTGACCATGCTGTCACAATCCCTCACATTCAACTGAACCCCCAATCACCCCTTTTCCTTTTGCACCCTCCTTGCACTCACTGCTCCCCTTGCACATGCAGCCCCCTCCGTGCCTAACTACAGGGTGCGGGCCCTGGGTTTGCAGTATCAGCAGGTTTGGTCCATGGGACAGAGGTTGATGATGACCTGCTCCACAAAAAGGGAGTGATATAGTAAACATAGATCAAACGTTTCTCCTAGTGGGGCAATCTAGAACGAGAGGTCACAGATATAGGTTGAGAGGTGGTAGATTTGGAACTGAGATGAAGACGAACTACTTCTCGCAGAGGGTGGTGAATTTGTGGAACTCGCTGCTCCATAATGCGGTAGAGTCTGAATCATTAAACGCTTTCAAGAAGGAAATAGATAGGTTCCTGTGAAGGGGATGTGCTGACCAGAGGCAGAAAATGTGTCTCTCCTCCTGGAAGTTTGAATTTGGCACTTCTAGCCCCAAAATAGGCGACTTAGTACGCGACCCTCCCCTCTCCTTCAAGAACACCACAGCAAAAAATGCCCGCAAACAATTCTGGAGCCAAAAAAGATCAGTAAGAGCCTGGAAAGGAAGGACAGGCAGAGAGGAACATGTGGAGTGGGACGGAGCTGGCTGTACCTGAAGAGGCCGAGTCGCCAAGACATATACTGGATTATCCCCGAGAGTGGATGGACTTCCTAATGCAGGAGCTCCTAAAGCACAGAGACGCCATCAAGTTAGAGATGGTGGCAACGGTAAAGGAGGTGGTCAGGTGCCCAGGCCCCCTTCAAGGTGGCGCTGGAAAAAATGGAACAACTGGAGGTGTGGGAGGCAACCATCAGGGAGCTGGAGAAGGCAGCAACTGACTAGAGCGACTGGATTGCCTCATTAGAGATGGAAGTGGCAAGCTTGGTGCGACCCAGGGGATGCTGAAAGGGAAGGTCAAGGACCAGGAGAACCGGTTGCGACGGCAGAATCTCCGCATTGTGGGCCTATCGGAGGGTATCAAGGACGGGAGCCCCATGGAGTATGATGTTGGGGAAACTGGTCGCTGAGCAGAACTTCCCCAAGCCCCAGAGGTAGACAGAGCCCACAAGTCACACCACGCCAGCAAGCAAGCTAGCTCAGTGAAGAGGAGAATGGAGACTGCAGCACAGCTCCCAAGGGGGAGAGAGTGGCAGAAGTGGGGGGAAGAAAAATCTGGATGGAGGAGGAAAGGGGGGGGAAGACAGGGGTGGGAAAAAGGAGATAGACAAGCCCAAGGGGGAACCGTGGTGGGTAGGAGGGGTGCTGGATAGAACCCTGGCTATGACAAAATGCACATGGCAGCAACAGAAATAAGTACACCAAGAATAGCCATCTTGGATGGCCCTCAAACAAACGGGCCCCCGAGTGCAGGTGCCCATCCACATGGTGAATATGGTGACAACGGCCATCTTGGATGGCCCCCAGAGGAAGGAAAACCCTCCAGGGGCACATCCACAAGGTATGGTTGATCTTGCAGGAGAGGGGTGACAGAAACCCCCCATCAGGATAATCACCTGCAACACCAGGGGACTTAAGAGCCCAGTGAAAAGATTCAGAGTCTTCATCCATCTGAAAAATCTGAGGGCTAATGCTATCTTCCTCCAAGAGACCCACCTGAGGGAGAAGGACCAGCTGCAGGTAAGAAAGAGCTGGGTGGGTTCGACTTACCAAACGTGCTATGGGACGAGGGCTAAGGGGGTGGCCATACTGCTCAATAAGAGGACAGCTTCATGGCGTCCAAGACGGTCACAGACCGTAGGGGCAGTATATCATGTTTAGTGGCGTGGGCATCCTGTAAGAGTGGTCCTCATAAACGTGTATGCGCCCAACTTGGGACAACCCGGAATTCATAAAGAAATTCATGGCTGAAAGCTCTGACATAGACTTATACCTGTGGTGATATGACTAGATAATATTACATGTACTCAGCAGTGTGACCGCAGACCAGCCGGTGGTGTCAGACATCAGTCAGGTGACATCCAACGACCAACAGAAGTTTGTAAGGCTTGAATGAGGACAGTTGCATAACGGTAGTTCCACGACAGTCTAATGTAACTGTGATAACTTGGTCAGTTAGATTCTGATTGTTACCTTAATGTTTACATTAATAAATTATTGTTCTGAGTAAGTCGCCAGCAGTTCTGTAGAATAATTTCAAGGCAAAGATCACAGAATACAACATGGTACCAGAAGTTCTGAAGATTTGAGGGTAACAACAGAAAAGGTGAAGTTAAATCGGCTGAAGAACCAACCTGATGAACTGTGACCATTGGCCACTCAATGCAGTAAAAGTGAAGTTCGAGATGATAGGTTTAAAGGCACCCCACCAGCTTCAAGTATCGGGTGACTTAGATGTAAACTGGCATGTCTTCAAACAGCAGTTTAAGCTGTATGTATCGGCCCTTGGCCTGCAGGCACAGCCTGATAAAAGGCGAATTGTGTTGCTGTTCATGGCAGTGGGTCCACAAACAATTGAAATATATAATACTTTTGCTTTTGATAAGGCAGAGGAGAGCAAGGGATATGATGAAGTCGTTGGGTACTTTGATCAACATTGCCCCCAAAAAAGAATGAAACATTTGAGAGATACGTGTTCCGTATGCATACCCAGAAACACAACAACACCGACTCATCATGTGGGGGGCGCTTTGTTGCATGGCCGGAAAGATCCAGCCACAAATCAGGAAAACTATCAAACATGGCGAGATGGAGGCAGTGTAACCTAGAGGTTCACGCACCCAGGTGAAAAGGAGTTCTCCTTCTTCTCACAGGTACACAGAGTCTACATCAGGATCAACTTCTTCGTATTGGGGAAAGCTGCGCTTCCAGGGATAGTAGGAGCGAAGTACTCCACAATCGTGATCACTGACCATGCCCCCAGTAGCTAGGGGCTGGTTTAGCACACTGGGCTAAATCGCTGGCTTTTAAAGCAGACCACGGCAGGCCAGCAGCACGGTTCAATTCCCGTACCAGCCTCCCCGAACAGATGCCGGAGTGTGGCGACTAGGGGCTTTTCACAGTAACTTCATTGAAACCTACTCGTGACAATAAGCGATTTTCATTTCATTTCATCTTCATGCGCCACAGTACATGGTGATGAGGATGGAGACAGGCTGGGCTCAAAGCCCCTCCCCCCACCCCGCATGAAGGCTGGACATGTCCCTTCTTGCAGACAAGCCATTCTGTGAACAGAAATCACAAGCAATAGACAGATACATTACCACTAATCAGAACGGAGAGGTCTTACCCTCCACATTCTGGGAGGCACTGAAAGTGGTGATAAGGGAGGAAATTAATTATTGTATACAAGAGAAAGCGGCTAGCCAACAGCTAGTTGACTCCATACTGGAGGCACCAACCATGAAACAACTGGCAGGGAGGAAAAAGCGTTGAATAAACTTTGACCTGCACTCATGGGAAAGCAATACACCAGCTCCGTCAGACACAGGGGATTGTTTATGAATATGGAAACAAAGTTAGCCGCCTGATGGCCCACCAATTAAGAAAGCAGGCAGCCACGATGGAGTTAGCCCAGGTAAAAGACAGGAATGGTAATCCAGTTGCAGCGCCAAAGCAGATCAACGAAGCCTTAGCAACATTGTTCCGGGAACTGTATATCACTGAGCTCCCGGAGGGGAACTCGAAGATTAAGCAGTTCCTTGACGGATTGGGCATGCCAGTCTTGGGTGAAGATAGGGGACAGGTCCTGGAAGCACCATTTGAACTGAGGGAAGTCATGGAGAGCACTAACTCCATGTAGAAGGTGCCAGGTTGGACGGATTCTGAGTGGACGTCTACAAGAAATTCACACCAGCACTGGCCCCGCACCTGTGGGAGATGTTCACAGATTCACGTCTTACAAGGCTCAGGCCTCGATATAGCTGATACCCAAAAAAGACAAAGACCCGACGGAGTGCTGATCCTACAAACCCATCTCATTTCTTAACACCGACACTAAGATCCTAGCAAATCCCTGGCAAGGCGGCTTGAGAGTTGTTTGCCAGGGGTTGTCGCGGAAGATTAGACGGGCTTTGTTAAGCGCAGGTAGCAAACTTTGAACATCAGACACCTCTGAACATGATCATGAGCCTATCAGGGGAGAGAAAACATGAGTGATCATCTCCCTGGATGCAGAAAAGGTTTTCAACAGGGTTGCATTGAAATACCTCATAGAGGTACTGAAACAGCTTGCGTTTGGGAAAAGATTCACCTCCTGGGTGTAACAATTGGATAGTGTCCCATGGCAAGCATATGGACAAATACCACCAGCGAAATATCTTTACACACCAAAGAAATATAGAAGAGTATGGAAATTTCACAGTGGAACACATTTAAAAGCTTTGAATTTAAGTGCACAAAGCATTCAAAACAACCTTAATGAGTTAATGGCACTAAAAGAAAAAAAAAGGGTATGATTTGGTAGCAGTTACTGAAACATGGTTACAGGGAGACCAGGTCTGGGAGTTGAATATCCAAGTATACGCAGTATTTCGGAAAGATTGACTGAAAGAAAAATGAGGTGTCCTGCTGGTGAGGAAAGGGATCAGTGCTATACTGAGAAATTACATCAATACTGGATATTAAAATGTGGAATCAGTCTGGGTAGAAGTAAGAAATAGCAAGGGGAAAAAGTTATTGGTAGGAGTAATCTATAGGTCCCCAAACAGTAGTTCCGCAGTGGGGCACAGTATAACCAGGAAATACTGGGGGCTTGTAAGAAAGGTACAGCAATCATAATAGGTGATTCTAATCTGCACATAAACTGGAAGAATCAAATTGGCAAGGTTAGCCTGGAGGCAGAATTGATTGAATGCATTAGAGATTGTTTCCTGGAACAGTACGTTGGGGAAACCAACCAGGGAGCAGGCTACTCTGGATTTAGTATTGTGTGATGAGGAGGGATTAATTAATGACCTCATAGAAGGGCAGCAAGGTGGCACAGTGGGTTATCACTGTGGCCTCACGGCGCCGAGGTCCCAGGTTTGATCCCGGCTCTGGGTCACTGTCCGTGTGGAGTTTGCACGTTCTCCCCATTGTATTGAAAATTGGAAAAATATGACATTTGAAACATGAAAGTAACACTGAGAATGCAGTGTTACACTTTTAATGAAAGGGAGAAGTCCCACATGGGGTTAACAGCAGCATCTTGTTTGAAATGCAGACAGCTTCACAGACGTGAAGGAAAACAACTAGGAACAATTAATTCTGATTTACAAGTTAAAAAGTCATTGGATCGACTTAAATTCTTAAGTTATATGAAAGGGAACAATATTTCACAATTCTTTAGGCAATGAATTATTTTATTGAACAATTAAGAAGATCTGTCCCCCCAGGAGATGGGCATTACAGTAGTGCTCCACAGCTTGGCCCAGTCACAACAGGTCATGGCTGCAGGCATCAAGGGCATTGGCCTAGCGCTGGCTGACCTGAGCCAGTCACAAAGGGTTGTGGCCCGGTTCCTGAGTGATGTGGCACAGTCTCACAGGGAGGTGGCACAGTCCCTGTGCTCTGTGACCGTGAGCATGGCTGAGACAAGATCGGGCCTCCAGGACTGCTAAAGCCTGATGTGTTGGCTTGTATAGGCTTGAGAGATGGACAGACATTTCCAACACAGATGAAGGTTCAACTCAATTTTATTAACTATTTCTAACTAATTAACACACGATGACTGTGGGTGTAAATAATGCTAACTAGAACTAGAGACCTAAGCCTTGTCCGAACCAGTTGATTCTCTCAGCACGTGTTGTGAATCTGTGCTGGGCTGAATAAGTTCCTGTTACACTCAGAAGCAGCACCCAGAATGAGCGGGAACCGTGGTGCCCTCTGCCTTTATAGTGTGTGTATTCTAACTGGTGATTGGCTGCGGTGTTTGTACATGTTGATTGGTCCCTGTGTGTGTCCATCAGTGTGTGCCTGCACCATGATATATTGGTATATATTCTGACATCCCCTTTTTACAAAAATATGTTGATCCAGGCATGTGTTAATAAATAGTGTGGGTGTGTGGATAATGTACCTAGCTGCGTGTGAGGTGCGAAGACATATGTACAAAGCTATATACAGGGAACAAGACTATTTACAGAGGAAGGTGCCTGGTGCAGATGACTACCATGAACTGGAACAACCAACAAATCTATTTACAAATCACTGGATAATGAATGCAACAACAAAGAATATGGGAAGAAGAACATTTCAAAAAGTCCACATGTGTGCAGAGTTCATAAGTTCAGTCTCTGAGGTGGGCGACGAACTCTGGTTGACCGCCTCAAGGGTGGGGCAATGGCTGGTGCCTCAGGAGCTGGGAGGGCTGCAGCACTGTCAGGGGCAGGCAGAGCGACCGGAAGCACCACACAGTCCACGGCGGGATCAGTAGAAGAGCTGGTCGGAGGATCCCGTGACGACCCTGGAACCAGGCGAAGAGCACGCCTGTTGCGGCGCCGAATGGATCCATCCGGTAAGCGGACCAGGAAGGAGCGGGAGGGCCACCTGCTTTAGAACGACAGCAGGGGCAGACCAGCCACCATCCGGGAGGTGGATGCAAACCTTGTCGCGTGGATGGATGTCAGGAAGGTCAGCAGCCCGTGAGTCATATGACGTTTTCTGCTGCAGTCGGGACATGTGCGTGCGGTGGAGCACGGGGACATGGTCGAGGTTGGGAGCAAGAATTGATGGCACCGTCATTCTGAGGGTGCGGTTCATTAGCAGCTGAGCAGGCGACAGGTCGGTGGAGAGCGGGGCGGAGCGATATGCCAGCAGAGCAAGATGGAAATCTGAGCCGGCGTTGGGGGCCTTGCTGAGGAGCCGCTTTACGATGTGGACCCCCTTTCCCGCCTTCCCATTGGATTGGGGGTATAGGGGACTGGACGTAACGTGCTGGAAATTGTAGTGTCGGGTGAAGCCGGCCCATTCCTGGCTCGCAAAACAGGGCCATTGTCTAACATGACCGTCAGCGGAATGCCATGTTGGGCAAATGTCTCCTTACACGCCCTGATCACAGCCGAGGATGTGAGGTCGTGCAGCCTGATGACCTCCGGGTAACTAGAGAAGTAGTCGATGATGATGACGTAGTCCCTGCCAAACGCATGGAACAAGTCGATGCCCACTTTGGTCCAAGGCGATGTGACGAGCTCATGGGACATCAGGGTCTCCCGTGGTTGGGGGGGGCTGAAAACGCTGGCAGGTGGAGCAGTTGAGCACCACTTTGGCGATGTCATCATTGATGCCCAGCCAGTAGACGGCTTCTCTGGCCCTGCGGCGGCACTTCTCAATCCCTAAGTGCCCTTCATGGAGTTGCTCCAACACTAGCTGGCGCATGCTTTGTGGGACAACGATGCGATCCAATTTCAGGAGCACCCCGTCGACAACCGGCAGGCCATCGCGGACGTTGTAAAATTGCGGGCATTGGCCCCTGAGCCACCCGTCCGACATTAGGCTCATTACCCGCTGCAGAAGTGGATCAGCTGCTGTCTCGCGGTGAATTTGTATCAGTCGTGCATCCGTAGCTGGCAAATGGGAGGCTGCAAACTGGACTTGAGCATCTAATTGGCAAATGAAGCCGTCACGATCACATGGAGTTTTGATCGACCTTGAGAGAGCATCGGCAATGGCAAGGTCTTTGCCCGGGGTATAGGTCAGTTGAAAGTCGTACCTGCGCAGCTTGAGTAAGATACGCAGGAGGCGAGGCGTCATGTCATTCAAGTCCTTTTTGATAATATTTACAAGGGGGCGGTGGTCTGTTTCAACCGTGAACTGCGGAAGTCCATAGACGTAGTCGTGGAACTTTACGACTCCAGTGAGAAGGCCGGGACACTCTCGATTTGCGCATAGCGCTGCTCTGTGTGAGTCATCACCCGTGACGCATACACAACGGGGGCCCATAACGAGGCCTTGTCTCGTTGCAGGAGCATGGCGCCTATGCCCGACTGACTGGCATCAGTAGATTTTGGTCTCTTTTGTCGGGTCGATAAAGGCCAACACTGGGGCCGTGGAAAGCTTGGCCTTCAGCTCCTGTCATTCACGCTCGTGAGCAGGCAGCTATTGGAAATCTGTGGTTTTGTGAATCAGGTCTCTGAGGGCCGTGGTGTGTGTGGCAAGATTCGGGATGAACTTCCCCGAGGAAGTTCATCATACCCAGGAACCGGAGAACCGCTTTCTTGTCCTCGGGCATCTTCATGGACGTGATTGCTGCAATCTTGTCCTCGTCCGGACGCACCTCCTGGTGGGAGATGTGATCCCCAGAAACTTGATACTTGACTGGCCGAAGGAGCATTTGGCCCTATTGAGGCGGAGGCCGTGTTCGCGGATGCGCCTGAAAACAGGCTGAAGGCGGGCAATGTGTTCCTCCGGGGTGGTCGACCAGATGACAATGTCGTCGACATATATCCGGACGCCGTCGATCCCCTCCATCATCTGCTCCATGATCCGGTGGAAAACACTGGACACAGAGATGATGCCGAATGGCATCCAGTTGTAGCAGAACCTGCCAAAGGGTATGTTGAACGTACACAGCTTCCTGCTTGACTCATCTAGTTGGATCTGCCAGAAACCCTTCGAGGCATCCAGTTTTGAGAATAGTTTGGCGTGGGCCATCTCGGACGTGAGCTCCTCACGTTTCGGAATCGGGTAGTGCTCCCGCATGATATTCTGATTTAAATCTTTAGGATCAAGACAGATCCGCAGCTCGCCGGACGGCTTCTTGACACAGACCATGGAGCTTACCCAGTCTGTGGGTTCCGTGACCCTAGAGATGACTCCTTGGTCCTGGAGGTCCTGGAGCTGTTGCTTGAGGCGGTCCTTGAGGGGCGCTGGGTCTCTGCGAGGTGTGTGAACGACAGGCGTGGCGTTGGGCTTGAGTAAGATTTTGTACGTGTAAGGGAGCGTGCCCATGCCTTTGAAAACATCATGGTTTTGCTGGATGATGGAGTTGAGTTGCGCCCTGAAGTCTGTGTCAGAGGATGCAAGTGTATCGCTTGAACAGAGAGAGTGTACTCTCTGCACTAAGTGGAGCAGCTTGCATGCCTGCGCACCAAGCAAGGAGGCTTTTGAGGCAGCAACAATCTCGAACGGGAGAATGACTGTGTGAGCACGGTGTGTCTCCTGAAGGCGGCAGGAGCCGCTGGCGGCGATGGCATTGCCATTGTAGTCGAGCAATTTACACGTGGATGGCAGGACAGCAGGCTGTACGCAGAGCTTGCGGAAATCAGACGATGCAATGAGATTGGCAGAAGCGCCAGTGTCCAGGCGGAACCTGGCAGGGGACCGGTTGACCGTAAGGGTGGCACACCACTCATCATCCTGGCTGACGCTGTGGACGTGGACAGGTTTAGTGCCACGGTTGGGGGACATCCTGTTGGTAGTAATGACGCCGATTTGGAACGGGACCAGTGGGTCATTGTAGGCACAGTCGGAATCAAGGTGTCGAGTAGGTTCATTGATGGCAGGCTGGATAGCCCTGACGTCTCTGTGGGGCTGGGTGGACCTTCGAAAAGCAGCAGGCATGGAAGATCTACACATTTCAGCATAGTGGCCTCGTTTGCCACACTACAGGTAGTGGCGGGACTTTGCGGTATATTGCCGCTTTAAGTGGGCGGAGCCGCAATTGCTGCACACCGGAGCGTCGGGAAATTTGTCGTGCCACCGCGCATGCGTGGGGCGATCCAGAGTAGCGCGCACCTGCATGAAGCGGTCCGTGACGTCAGCGCGCTCGCTGCGTGTGGGCACGGGACTCTGCGAAAAACGTGCAAAATGGCCGCCACCATTCAGGTCCAGAGCCTGAAGAGATTTTATCATCTGGACCCGTTCTGCCTCGTAGGGGGCTTGCCGTGCTGTTTCAGCAGCCTGGATGCAGGAGTAGCACATGGAAGCACGCTCATGAAGCACACAGGTCTCAATGGCCATGTAGAGAGTGAGCTGCTTTACTTTTAGTAGCTGCTGGCGCAGGGGCGCAGATTGAACACCAAAAACAATCTGGTCACGGAGCATGGAGTCAGATGTAGTTGCAGGACTGCGCAAGGACGTGGAGGTGGGTAATAAAAGACTGGAAAGGCTCGTCCTTACCCCGAGTTCGCTGCTGAAACATGTATCTCTCGAAGCTCTCGTTGACCTCGACCGCGCAGTGGCTGTCGAACTTCAGAATTACTTGAACTTCGATTTGTCCTCCCCCTCATCGAAGGTGAGCGAGTTGTAAATGTGCAGAGCATGGTCACCGGCTGTGAAGAGGAAGAGAGCAATCTTACATGCGTCCGAGGCAGCTTCCAGGTCCCTGGCTTCGAGGTACAGCTGGAAGCGCTGTTTGAAAAGTTTCCAGTTGGAGCCCAGATTCCCTGCAATGCGGAGAGGCGGCGGCGGGCGAACGGTGTCCATTCTGCAGGAAGGCTGGAGACAGGTGGAAGGCAGATCACTGAAGGGTAGGTCTCAGAAGTGCGAGCATTCCTCAACTCCTGGTATCATGAAGTGTTGGTATGTGTAGGCTGGAGAGATGAACAGACATTTCCAACACAGATGAAGGTTCAACTCAATTTTATTAACTACTTCTAACTAACTAACACACGATGACTGGGGGTCTAAATAATGCTAACTTGAACTGGAGACCAAAGCCTTGTCCGAACCCGTTGATTCTCTCAGCACGTGTTGTGAGTCCGTGCTGGGCTGAATAAGTTCCTGTTACACTCAGAGGCAGCACCCAGAATGAGCGGGAACCATGGTGCCCTCTGCCTTTATACTGTGTGTGTTCTAACTGGTGATTGGCTGCGGTGTTTGTACATGTTGATTGGTCCCTGTGTGTGTCCATAAGTGTGTGTCTGCACCATGATATATTGGTATATATTATGACAAAGCCAGGTGGTGGGAGAGCCCCCGGAACTGGCTCTACCTACACCCCCATACCAAGGAGTAACCCAGAGACCAATGGGCACTGAGGAGGAGTAGGTGATGGGACCCCTGTCGGTGACTCCCGCAGGCGAGGTGCTGGAACACCTCAGCACCGCAGCACTGAATTCCCCCTCACCTGTCCCTGGCTCATCTGATGGACGATGAACAGAACAGGCTGGATCCAAGGTACCCATGACACCGGGAAGACATTGAGGACTGTAACAATATGCATATTGTAAAGAAAACAAAAGGTTCTCTGTGTCACTGTCCATGTGGAGTTTGCACATTCCCCCTGTGTTTGAGTGGGTTTTCCCCCCACAACCCAAAAGATGTGCAGGGTAGGTGAATTGGCCACTCTAAATTGCCCCTTAATTGGAAAAAACTAATTGGGTACACTAAATATGATAAAAGACAAAAGGTTAACAATTTGATGTTGATACTTCTCACCACCAGATGGGGATAAGGAGTAGTCATATAAATATTATGTGACTTTTGGGATTCTGGGAGATGGTGTTGAGGCATGAGATAGATTCATTGTATAGTTGAGACATCTGTCGTTAGAGATATTGTATAGTTTACTTTAATAACATTTACCTTGGAACTTGTTCGAATCTTATTTAAGTAGTCTACATAAATCAGCTTTGTTCATTTACATAACTTGATGTTTTTTGGTCAACACTACATACTCAAGACATCCTGATTTACAAAACAGTAAACATCACATGGTACCAGGCGTAGTTCCTAAGGTTGTATAGTAAGGTTTAAAGAGAGAAAAGAAAAAAAAACTTGCACAGATCGAAAAAAAATCTCAATCTGACTGCAATCGTGGACCTCGTGGAAGCCGGTTGCACAAGAGCCCAGTCAAAGCTTCATGGAGGGCTTGTAGACTCCAAAGCAGTTCAGGACATCGGGTAAAGTAGATGTGAACTGGGAAATTTTCAAACAACAGTTTGAACTATACCTTTCAGCCGATGACCTCGATGCAGCCAGTGATCAGCGAAAGATAGCGCTGTTACTTATAATGGCTGGACTGCTGGTTTTAGAAATATATAACTCATTCAATTTTGAGAATGAAGTTGACAAATAAAAATGTAACAAAGTTTTTGAAATATTTGATAGCCAGAGTGAGCTTCAAAGAAATGAAAAGCTGCGTGAAAGATTGCAAAGACAACAAATAGTAATGCTAAAAGATGCCATTATTAGGTGCTGTGTGAGCGAATGCGCTAAAAATCCATATTCCAAGATATTGCAAGCGGTGCAGAAGTGCACAACGTGGCTGGCGCTATTGAAGCTGTGGTTCAGCTGAAAAATCAGCGGCTGCCATTTTGCGCAGGCTTCTTGGAAAAGACAGCGCACTCCGAAAGTTGACCATTTTGCGCATGCGTATGACCAGTTTGCGCATGACATCACGAGCATCATGATGTTGCGAGCATGCCCACCCAAAGAAAAAAATGCCCCGCCTTCGTAAAAAATGTGCGAAGTGCAGCAGCCAAAATCATTTTGCCTCGCAGTGCAGAACAGGGATGAAATCTCAATGAAGAGCTGTGCAAGACGTTTGCAGCATAAAATAAGAAGCAAATTTAAAGAAATCTAAAAGTAAAGTGGATAAACCTGAAATTATAGAAGATGAATTAGATTTGGAAGATGTATTTGGGTTAGATGATTTGTTCTGTGTTAACATGATTGAAAAACTAAATAGAATTGCACTAAAGATCGGCGGAACCGATAAACAAAACAATTTGCATACAGGTATGACATCGGATAGCAGTAATCTTTCAGATGGTGATGCTGATATCATTGATGACAGATGGACAATTCCAGTGATGCTGAATGCCACATTAATCAAATGCAAGCTCGGCACGGGAGCGAGGGCCAATCTCCTCAACCTGAGACTTCAACCTGAGAGTTTTTGATTGACCGAAATGGCTGTTCGACGACAGTGAGGTTGCAATTGAAATACTAGGGGTATGTGACCTAGAAGCATGGGTGCACAATCAAAGTCACATCGTACAATTCGCCATTGTGCACACAAAGCGAGAGTCCGTATTTCAGAGCGGACACGTGTGAAGCCCTGAACCTCGTTGAAAGGCTGTATATTCCAGACAATGTGGCAACAGAGGATCCTTGTGAGTGTCAACGATATAATATGGCACAGTTATCCGATGAGGAAAGTGAAGAATCAGACGATGAGCCAGAAGAAGAAGACAACAACCCTATAAGTCTATTAACTTTATTTAGCAGTTGTGATAAGGTGATCACAAGTAGCATACAAGCCGTGCAGGACAATGGCAAGAGTGACAGTTCTGAGCTGGACTGTGCAGAGGCTGACAATGAGAGTGCAATAGTGAACAATCAGTTAAGAGCACATCAATTGTGAACAGTCAACAATAAAATGAAGACATCTTGGAGAAGTTGACTCCAGATGAGAAGCACAAGACTACCAAAGATACTTCAGATAGGGCAGCATGGCGGTGCAGTGGTTAGCACTGCTGCCTCACAGCGCCGAGGTCCCAGCTTTGCTCCCAGCCCTGGGTCACTGTCTGTGTGGAGTTTGCACATTCTCCCTGTGTTTGCGTGGAGTTCGCCTCCACAATCCAAAAGATGTGCAGGTAGGTGGATGGGCCACAGTAAATTGTCTCTTAATTGGAAACAATTAATTGGGTACTCTGAATTTATAAAGAAAAAAAAGATACATCAGATAAGCCAAAGGGAACTGATATTAAAAAGCTCGAAGATGAATCAGAGAAGCTAAAGGGAACTGATCTTGAGCACACAAAGAGTAACTACAGAGCAACAGAATATGCACAAAGGTACCACAATAAAGTGTTGGGACATGCAGTCAAACTTGACAACGTTCAGCATGGAAAGCAATCCAGATAGCAACCGAGCAAGGGACTGCAGGACATTCTTTGAAGAAAATCTACCCTTCGTGATAGCACAGACAGATGTATCTGGAGATCATACCAAGTTCACGTGTGGTGAAGCAAATGCCAGGAAGCAAAGCAGCAGGAAAAGGCAACAAATTGGAAGAGTTGGTACTTGCTCAAGGACCAGAAATGAAACTGTTTTTTGGGGCAAAGAAGACACGAAATCAACACCACAAGCACAAGAAAAAGATCATGTCATGTTCAACAGTGGAATCAGTCGAAAACCTGATCAATTAAACTGATGACTAGCTGGTTATGGACCATATGACCACAATGAATACTGAGGACAGACTCAATTTATGAGCTGCAAAAAGTAAAAAAATATTGTTAACACATAACAATATTAATTTACGTGTATGGAGCATACATTCATTACAATGTATATATATTTGTAGTAATATATAAACATCTTCAAAGAAAAGGGGATGTAACAATATGTATATTTTAAAGAAGACAAAGGGTTAATAATTTGATGTTAATACTTCTCACCACCAGATGGGGATAAGGAGTAATCATATAAATATCATATAACTCCTGGAATTTTGGGAGAAGGTGTTTAGGCATGATGGAGATTAGTTGCATAGTTAGAGATATCTTATAGTTTAATTTAATAACTTTTACCTTGGAACTTGTTCGAATCTTATTTAATTTTTAAAAATAAATTTAGAATACCCAATTATTTTTTGTCTAATTAAGGGGCAATTTAGCGTCGCCAATCCACCTAACCTGCATGTCTTTGGATAGTGGGGGTGAAACCCACGCAGACATTGGGAGAATGTGCAAACTTCACACGGACAGTGACCGAGGGCCGGGATCCGAACCCTGGTGGTCAGCGCCACAGTCCCAATGCTGACCACTGCGCCACATGGCGCCCTCGAATCTTATTTAAGTAGTGTAAATAAATCAGCTTTGTTCATTACTTAGCTTGAAGTTCTTTGTTCAAGACTAATTATTCAAGACATCCTGATTTACAAAACAGAGAACATTATAAAGCTGGCCATCAAAGGAAACCCAGGTCGCAGGGCGAGATACGCAGCAGGCCTCCTCCACTTCTCATATACTGCCTGACGGACCTCCAGAAGGAGCATTAGCGCATATAAGGTTAGAAAGTTAGACACCAGTTAAGTAGGCACAGGTGATGCACATAGGTTTGCAAATATATCACAATAAACACCTGTGCACCGACGTTCCAATCTGCCTCAGTCTTCTGTCTGAAGGTTGTGAGGGAGCCAGCCCCACCCCACCACCCCAGGGGGTTTTCTCGAACTTTCCAGAAGTAGTAAATCAAGCTAGCCCATCAACCAGGTGTGTCATCAAACATACCAAGGGCATTTTTGTTCATCATGGAATACCTCAAATTGTCATGAGCGACAAAAGCCCATGTTTTAGCAATCATGAATGGACAGAGTTCACACAAAGCTATGACTTTCGACATATTACTTCCAGTCCTCTCTATCTGCAATCCAATGGGAAGACTGTAAAAGGTGTTCACAGTGTGAAGCAGCTACTCAAAAAGACTATGGACAGTCGGGAAGATCCATATCTCATGTTACTTATCTATAAAGCAGAACCATTGATTAATGGGTTGTCACCTTCACAATTGTTAATGAATCAACAACTCAGAACTACCTTATGTCTCGCATAGGAACCAACTAATCGAAAACTTGTGAAGAAGCTCAAATTTTAGAAAAGGAGGCAGAAGAGGTTATAATAGATGGACAAGAAATCTGTAACCGTTAGCAAAGAATGACACATTTAGGGCAGAAGATCCTGATGGATGTGGATATTTGAAGTGTGCAAAGGCAATACAACCATCAGGTCCGCAGTTATAAATCATCATCACGGATCAAGGGCAAGTTCTAATAAGAAACAAGAGAGCCTTGCTGAAGGTTCAGCAAGACAAATGAACAAACGCTACGTCAGCACACAGGAACAGAACAACCTGAAGATGCACAAAACGCAGAAACACAGCGAGAGCCATACACAGAGACAGTTGAAAACCAGTCAAACTCACAAATTCAACCAATGCTTAGAAGGTGAAATGAAAAATGAAAAGAAAATCGCTTAGTGTCACAAGTAGGCTTCAAATGAAGTTACTGTGAAAATCCCCTAGTCGCCACATTCCGGCGCCTGTTTGGGGAGGCTGATACAGGAATTGAACCGTGCTGCTGGCCTGCCTTAGTCGGCTCTCAAAGCCAGCGATTTAGCCCTGTGCTAAATCAGCCCCATGTCGACAAGACACAGAAGATAGGCAGACATTTGAATTTGTGATGGACTGTAAACATGGGAATAATGGAAGCATTATGAATGCCTTATGTATTGTATAGCAAATTTAAATAATGTCTGTAAATATTATTAATTTCCAATGGAAAGGGGGTGTGATGATATGCATAAGCAACCATGTAAATAGTAATATGTATGACCTCCAACAAGCAGGTCGCAGTAGAGAACAACCAAGTGACACTCTTACCTCAGGGAGTCTGGAGATAGTCGTCGTAGTGGACAATCCAGGGCTTGAGGTTCGTAAGGAGGAGGTGTTAGCGATTCTGGAAAGTGTTGAAATAGATAAGTCCCCTGGGCCGGATGGGATTTATCCGAGGATTCTCTTGGAAGCTAGGGAGATTGCTGAGCCTTTGGCTTTGATCTTTAAGTCATCTTTGTCCACAGGAATAGTGCCAGAAGACTGGGGGATAGCAAATGTTGTCCCCTTTTTCAAGAAGGGGAGTAGAGACAACCCCGGTAACTATAGACCAGTGAGCCTTACTTCTGTTGTGGCCAAAGTCTTGGAAAGGTTTATAAGAGTTCGGATGTATAATCATCTGGAAAGGAATAATTTGATCAGAGATAGTCAACATGGTTTTGTGAAGGGTAGGTCGTGCCTCACAAACCTTATTGAGTTCTTTGAGAAGGTGACCAAACAGGTGGATGAGGGTAAAGCAGTTGATGTGGTGTATATGGATTTCAGTAAAGCGTTTTATCAGGTTCCCCACGGTAGGCTATTGTAGAAAATGTAGAGGCATGGGATTCAGGGTGATTTAGCAGTTTGGATCAGAAATTGGCTAGCTGGAAGAAGACAAAGGGTGGTGGTTGATGGGAAATGTTTAGACTGGAGTCCAGTTACTAGTGGTGTACCACAAGGATCTGTTTTGGGGCCACTGCTGTTTGGAATGTGGCGACTAGGGGCTTTTCACAGTAACTTTATTTGAAGCCTGTGGTGAATATAACATGGTAAATTCACACTGTATATTGTAAGCGCAGTAACGTTACCGACCACTAGGGGAGTAGCTCTGGGAATGCTCAGAAGCTAGTACAGGGCTTCACCCTTGGCTCCGCCCACGACTCCTCCCCCAGTGCTGCTGTATAAATACCCTTGTCCAGAGTCAGCCTGCAGTTCACAGAGAGTTCATCAACAGGTAACAGGCTGGCTCTGAAGTAAGTTGATTAAAGCCTAGATTCATATCGGAAACACGTGTCTGGTGAATTGATGGTTCCATCAGTGTGGATGAGCAGAGCGATCTCGGTGTCCATGTACATAGATCCCTGAAAGTTGCCAGCCAGGTTGATAGGGTTGTTAAGAAGGCGTACAGTGTGTTAGCTTTTATTGGTAGAGGGATTGAGTTTCGGAGCCATGAGGTCACGTTGCAGCTGTACAAAACTCTGGTGCGGCCGCATTTGGAGTATCGCGTGCAGTTCTGGTCGCCGCATTATAGGAAGGATGTGGAAGCATTGGAAAGGGTGCAGAGGAGATTTACCAGGATGTTGCCTGGTATGGAGGGAAGATCTTATGAGGAAAGGCTGAGGGACTTGGGGCTGTTTTCATTAGAGAGACGGTTAAGAGGTGACTTAATTGAGGCATACAAGATGATCAGAGGATTAGATAGGGGTGGACAGTGAGAGCCTTTTTACTCAGATGATGATGTCTAGCACGAGGGGACATACCTTTAAATTGGGGGAGATAGATATAGGACAGATGTCAGAGGTAGGTTCTTTGCTCAGAGTGTAGTAAGGGCGTGGAATGCCCTGCCTGCCTGACACGCCAACACCAAACTCATTCAAATGGTCATTGGATAGACATATGGACGATAAGGGAATAGTGTAGATGGGCTTTAGAGGGGTTTTACGGTCGGCACAACATTGAGGGCCGAAGGGCCTGTACTGCGCTGTAATGTTCTATTTGTAGTAGCTCTTAGATAATTTACTGATAGTAATATAGTAGTTGGTAGACTTTGATAATTTTCTCATTGTTATCTGACCCACGTAATTGTTTAACAAATCACAAGTAAACATTTAACTAGTCACAAACTAGACATTCTCTAGTGCACTGATTCCGTCCGACCAAGCGCCAGAACGTAACAGAATTGAGCGCAACAAAGAGTTTCTGCCATAGTGCTGTTTTGCTTCTGATGCACTGTTCATCACTCTGCTGGGACAGACTGGTTCTTGCCCTCCATCTCCATACCAAGCTCGTCTTCATGGAAGGACAGTGATGTTGGGCCTGTGGACCCTCCTGTGTCATTGAGCCGTTCTAGACAACCCTGAGTTGGGTAGTACAGGAGCTTCCTTTCCCCTGCTGCCACACACCATATCTATCTGGAATCTATCTGGACAGCACTGGGCTTTGAGATTCATGCAGCTGCACAGCACCAGAGTTTCTAGGGGTTGGATGTGGGGGGAGAGGGGGAGCTTCTCTTCTCTCTGTATGTTAAAAGGTGTCCAGATCACTTGATAATTTAAAGTGATAACTGTTTTCTGGAAAGAATTCAAACCTCTTTTGTTGAAAGAATTGTTTTGGTATTGGATGTTGTTATCGAATTGAAAAAGTTGAAAGGGAAGTATATTAAGGGTTATATTTATATATATATATATATAGAACTATAGCTGAGTGGGGGATTTATGTTTGTAGTTGATAAAAATGCTTACTGTGTGTGTTTATAAAATATTAACTGAATTTGTAGAATAAACTTTGCTTAAGGCCTCCGTTGAATAACACCAGAAAAGTATGCCCTTGTGCTCCTCGTAACCAAAATCTATAAACAACTGTGGGTCAGGTGAACTCCATGATATACTTCGAAGTTTTCTAAACCCTGGCCGATAACCCTTGGCTGGGATAAAAGTCTATCTTTCGTGATTGGGTTGGCTTAGTGAACTTAAAGACAGTGAGGAGTGAGCATATTTGTGTTTCATTTTCAGGTGTGATATTCCAGTTTAAGTAGGGAGTGTGTTGTGGACAATGTCTCTTTCAGAGGCTCCAAATTTTTGGGGGGTAGAGTAGGTCACACACAGTACCTTAAGAACAGAGACTACAAAAAGCCTTTTATATTTGGCAAAGAATTTGCAGTTAACGTGACCTGACAAGATACAAAAAGAAGAGGTAATTGCTGCGGTAGCTGAGCATCTAACATTGCCTGGGACACAGTCAGAATCATTGGAAATGGCAAGAATTCAATTGCAGATCAAGCAGCTTGAACATGAAAACGAATTAATGCAGCTTGAATACGAAATGAGTGAAAAAGAAAAGGAGAGAGAAGAAAGGGAAAAAGAAAGAATATCCCCAGCAGAACAAAAAGACAGAGAAAGGGAGGTACAGATCAGGGAAAAAGAAGAAGATAGAGACTTTGAACTTCTGAAAATTGTCATGAAACATGACAGTTAAAATTGGCGGATGTATAGAGAAATGTACAGTCTGATGATAGTGATGAGGATAGTGAGCATGAGCGTCATTGTCGAAGGCTTGGTGAGGATGTATTTAAATATGTCCACGCATTGCCAAGGTTTGATGAGGAGGTAGAAGACTTTTTCATTTCATTTGGGAAGGTAACTAAACAAATTAAATGGTCACAGGACATGTGGGTATTGCTCATTCAAACAAAGTTGGTAGGTAGAGCTAATGAAGTGTTTGCATCACTGTCAGAGTAGGTATCTGGGACTAATGAGGTGGTGAAAAAATCCATCTGAGGTGCTTATGAACTAGTGCCTGAAGCCTACAGACAAAGGTTTAGAAATTAAGGAAATAACCTGATCAAACATACATGGGGCGGAATTCTCCGCTCCCCACGTGGTGTGGGAGAATCGTGGGAGGGCCTCCCGACATTTTTTACACCCCCCTGGTGCCCCCAGCGATTCTCCCCTCCCCCCCCCCCCCCGGAACAATCGCCGATCGCCGTTTTTCACGGCGAACGGCGATTCTCCGAGCCCGATGGGCCGAGCGGCCGGCCCTTCACGCCCGTTTCACCACGGCAGCAACCACACCTGGTCGCTGCATTTGTGGAACGGGCGCCAGATGCCCGTTTGGGGCATCTAGGGGCCCGATTGGCACGGGAGCACCACGACTGTGCTCGGGAGGAGACAGGCCCATGATCGGTGCCCACCGATCGTTGGGCCGGCGTCCAAAACGGACGCACTCTTTCCCCTCCGCCGTCCGGCAAGATCAAGCTGCCCACGTCTTGCCGGGCGGCTGAGGAGAAAGACGGCCACCGCGCATGCGCGGTTCGTGTCGTCTGCGCGATGAAGTCATCCGCGCATGCGCGGGTTGGAACCGGCAACCCGCGCATGCACGGATGACCTCACAAATGCGCCGTTTTGCACGTCATTTCCGGCACGACGAGGTCGCGGCCGGGAAAGACGGAGGCCCGCTCCTAGCCCCCCGGGTGGAGGTGACTTAGGTGCAGGGAGCGGGCCCCGAGGCCGTCGTGAACCTCGGCCGATTTCACGACGGCCATCCCGATTTTTATCGGGAGCGGAGAATACTGCCCACAGAGTTTGAATGGATCAAACAGTGTAATTTTGATAGGTGGATAAGAGCTTTGAAAATAGACCAAACGTATGAAGCTCTTAGAGAAATTATAATTTTGGAGGCGTTTTAAAAATTAAATTCCATGCTCGTGAGAACTCATGTGGAAGAGTAGAGGGTTAAAACTGTGAGATTAGCAGCAGAAACGGCAGATGATTATGAAATAGTTCATAAATCAAAGTTTGGTTTCTGACATCAGTTTCATCCTGTGAGGGATAGAAACTGGGGACATGAGAAATACTCAAGTGGCAAAGGTAAAGGTGATCTGATGGGAGATAATAAGGGGAGTGCACCTCAGATTAAAAAAGAAATCTAGGAGGGTGGAAGAGAAATTAAAAGTTGCAAATGTTTTTACTGTAATAAACTAGGCCATGTAAAGTCACAGAGTTGGTGGTTGAAGGCTGGGAAGCACTGGGAAGGCTGATGTGGTAAAACAGGATAAGACGGTGGGGATTGTTAAAGTGGTAACGGAAAGCCCAAGTGAAGTGAAGGAGGTGCAAAAGATTGTACAGCTTGATCAAGAGGTGATTGATAAGAAGGTGCCAGATCTCTTTGAATAATTTACTTGTGTGGGCAAAGTTTACTCATGTGTACCAGGTGAAGTAGGTATAGAAGTCAGAATTTTAAGAGATGCGGGAGCTAGTCAATCTTTAATGCTAAGAGATGACAGCTTATGTAGTTTGGGAGAAATATTGCCAGAAAAGGTGGTAATATGAGGAATTCAGGGTGAGAGGAGTAGTGTTCAATTATACAAGATAAGGTTGGAAAGTCCAGTGAAGACTGGTGAGGTGTTAGTAGGAGTAATAGAGAAATTATCTTGTCCAGGAATACAGTTTATCTTGGGTAATGATACAGCTTGATAGCAGGTGGGAGTGATGCCTCCTATGATTGATAAGCCAGTGGAAAATTAGACAACCTAAGTGTTGAAGGATGAATATCCTGGGATTTTTCCGGATTGTGCGGTAACAAAATCGCAAAGTCACACGTTAAGACAAGAGGAGAAATCAAAGAGTGAAGATAAAGTTGAAGTTCAATTGTCTTTTTATCTAATATATCTAAATATTTTTGATCAGATGGTTGTAAAAGAATAAGAACAGGTGGAGGATAAGGCGGAT
This sequence comes from Scyliorhinus canicula, assembly GCF_902713615.1. Taxonomy (NCBI): domain Eukaryota; kingdom Metazoa; phylum Chordata; class Chondrichthyes; order Carcharhiniformes; family Scyliorhinidae; genus Scyliorhinus; species Scyliorhinus canicula. The sequence goes on from NC_052162.1 coordinate 90,403,123, forward strand.
ATTTTTAGTTCAGGAAAATTGGTGGATGTATCAGAAAGCATACAAGGAAGAAGAATCTGAGTGTACACCAGAATGGTATTACCTTAAAAATGATGTTTTGATGAGAAAATGAAGACCGTTACATATGCAGACAGATTAAAAAGTGGGCAGAAGTTCATCAAGTCGTATTGCCGGTAGGGAAGGCAAAGGAGGTGTTGAGAGTAGCACATGAGGAACCAGCAGGAGGCCTTTTGGGAGTAAGGAAAACTCAAGCTAAAATACAAAACTAATTTTATTGGCCTGGATTACATAAAGATGTAGTTAGATTTTGTTGATCATGTCACTCATGTCAAGTGATAGGGAAACCTCAAGCGATGATAAAACCAGCGCCCTTAATACCCATTCCAGCCTTTGAGGAACCTTTTACCCCAAGTGTCTTAATTGATTGACTAGGACCTAAAATGAAAAGTGGGAATCAATATCTTTTGACCATAATGAATGTGTCTACTAGGTTTCCAAAGGCCATTCCAGTGCACAATATTACAGCTAAAAAGATTGTGGACTACCCACAGAAATACAATCGGATCAAGGATCAAATTTTACCTGCAGGTTATTCAAAGAAGTTATGGATAGCTTAGGAGTAAAACAATTTAAATCAACTGTGTGTCATCCAGAATCGCAGAGAGCGTTAGATAGGTGGGATCAGACGTTAAAGACAATGTTGAGGACTTATTGTCAAGATTATCCAGAGGATCGGGATAAAGGAATTCTATTTGTATTATTTGCAATTAGTGATGCACCTAATGAATCAACCAAATTAAGTCCTATGGACTAACATTTGGTGATGAGGTAAGAGGACCACTTAAATTGATTAAGGAGAAATTGGTGAGTGAGCAGTCTGAAATTACATTATTGGATTATGTGTCAAATTGTAGGGAACGATTAAATGGAGCAGGTGAATTGGCTAGACAATGTTTAAAAGTTGCAGAACATGTGATGAAATGGGTAGCAGACATGAAAACAGAAGTTTGTAGTTTTGCCAGTGGAGATAAAGTTTGAGTATTGTTACCAGTGGTAGGTGAACCTTTGAAAGCTAGGTTTTGTGGACCTTATCAGATTGAAAGGAAATTAAGTGAGGTGAATTATGTGGTACAAACACCAGATAGAAGGAATACTCACCGAGTGTGTCATGTGAATATGCTTAAAAGGTACTTTGAAAGGGGAGGAGAGCAACAGGAGGAGGTTTTAGTGAAGAACAAGAATCCAGATGACTCTGAATTTGACATTCCTCAAATTAATTTGGATAATGAGGATGTTAAAAATTGGGATAAAGAGTTGAATTACCTTCCAAAGGAGAAACAAACTGACGTGAAAAAGCTATTAATATCATATGGGCAAGTTTATGGAGCTAAGTTGGGAAGTACTAAAATGGCTATACATAATGCAGATGTGGGAAATGCTGTTCCAATTAAACAACATCCATTTGGACTTAACCCTTTAAAAGTGGCACAGGTTAACAAAGAATTTGAAAGTATACTTAAAAATGACATAATTGAAGTGGGTTGCAGCCAATGGAGCTCACCCATAGTGATGGTACCGAAGCCAGACGGTACGCAACTATTGAAGGTTAATGCAGTTACAAGAACAGACTCTTATTTAATCCGAGGCTTGGAGGATTGCATTGAGAAGGTGGGGCAATCAGCTTTTATTTCCAAACTGGATTTACTTAAAGATTACTGGCAGATACCTTTATCCAAAAGGGTGAAGGAGATTTGGGCTTTTAGAACATAGAACAGTACAGCACAGAACAGGCCCTTCGGCCCTCGATGTTGTGCCGAGCAATGATCACCCTACTCAAACCCACGTATCCACCCTATACCCGTAACCCGACAACCCCACCCCCCCTTAACCTTACTTTTTAGGACACTACGGGCAATTTAGCATGGCCAATCCACCTAACCCGCACATCTTTGGACTGTGGGAGGAAACCGGAGCACCCGGAGGAAACCCACGCACACACGGGGAGGACGTGCAGACTCCGCACAGACAGTGACCCAGCCGGGAACCGAACCTGGGACCCTGGAGCTGTGAAGCATTTATGCTAACCACCATGCTACCGTGCTGCCCAGTTTGTGACTCCAGATGATATATACCAATTCAAAGTTATGCCATTTGGCATGAAAAACGTCGCCGCCACAATTCAACAGTTAACTAACAAAGACATTTCAGGATTACCCAGTTGTGCGGTATACATTGACGATCTGGTGATTTTTAGACAGACGTGGAAAGAATATTTGAAACATCTTATGGAGTTATTTGATCGACTTTAGGAGGCGGGTTTGGTGGTAAACCTAACCAAAAGTGAATTTGGAAAAGCCCAAGTCACTTTCCTTGGCCATACAATTGGACAGGGTCGAATTGTCCCACAGGATGTGAAAACAAACGTTATTGTGAGTTTCCAATACCCTCGACATGGAGGAAAATAATGCGATTTCTTGGCATGAGTGGATATTACCGAAAATTTGTGCCGCATTTTAACATCGGGGTTGCTCCACTGACAGACTTGCTGAAGAAGCGTAGAAAATTTTAGTGGACAGCGAAGTATAAATACGCATTTGAAGGCCTAAAGGCTGTGTTAACCAATGCTCCTGTGTTGGAGAATTACAAGAGGCTCTGTGATCGGATTGAACTAAAGTACCTGATCTTAAAGAAAAATGCCGAGGTGTAGAGAAATGGCTGGATCGTGCAGAGACCTTGTCCAAAGAGACTGTCAATCAAGAGGGATTCCAGTTGCAGGAAGAAGAACTAAAATGTACGATATATAAATGTTTGCGTGCTTTGTTTGGTTTAAAAAAATAGTATATTTATTGTCAATGTTTCTTAAAGGAAAGTGAAAGGGTGAAAAATGAAACCATCTTTGAAGTTGATGGTTTATTTTGTTTCTTGGGGGAGGTGTCATGAGAGTGTCCCTTTAATAAATGTTATTATCACATGGCTTCAGTGATGTCATTGTGTGGGTGGAGTTGGGCAGTGCCTCTGAGTTTTACTTTCGCTTTACACAGTTGGAAGCTGGGTTCAGACAAAGAAGGCTTCTCTCTCCCTCTCTCTCTGTATGCTAAAAGGTGTCCAGATCATTTGATAATTTAAAAGTGATGACTGCCTTCTGGAAAGAATTCAGACCTTCTGGTATTGGATGTTGTTATCAAATTGAAACAGTTGAAAGGGAAGTTATTAAGGGTTTTACATATATATATATATATAGATAACTGTAGCTGTGTGGGGGATTTGTGTTTGTAATTGATAGAAATGCTTACTGTGTGTGTTTATAAAATGTTAACTGAATTTGTAGAATAAATTTTGTTTTGTTTAAAAGTGCTTGAGGCCTCTGTTGAATAACACCTGAAAAGTGGGCCCTTGTGCTCCTCGTAACCAAAATATATAAACAGTTGTCGGTCAGGTGAACTCCATGATATACTTTGGAGTTTTCTAAACCCTGGCCCATAACAGTCTGACAAAATCAAGTGGGGCAATGTGGTAAGGAATGTGTGCAAGGCGGTGAGGGGGTGCGAGGGCTCATGATGGCAGGCAAATGGGCAACGAGGTGGGCAAAGAAGAATAACAATGGATGGCAGAGTTTAGACTGAGGGGAGGGAAGTTTGACCCCAACAGGCTGCATGAAAAGTTCACAAACAAATGGTCAAAGGGATACCACATTGTTTACTGGAAGGTGATGGACGAAGAGTCCAGATGCAATGGGTAGAGGTGTAAATTTGGTATGGATGCCTCGTGAGTGATAGGTTCAGGTGGAGGATGGTTAAATTGAGGAACAGATTTCTTGAGAATTTCTTTTTAATCTGGATGGTTGACAGCTGGCTTGGTCTGGTGAGGACAGCTGGGCTGGAGAGTGTGCTGGACCGGTATTTAGATATGGCGCCAGGACCTTCAAACCCGTCAGCTGATGGCAGGCAAATGAATTAGAAGCCGACCCACAAGGAAATTTGGAGGGAACCGGCCAATGCATAATTAATTCGGTCCCAAGCGCAGGATTTGGAGTGGGATCCTGCCATTCTGTCCAGTGGGAAATGTGTCGCTGGAGCCCCCAACCACCACACTTAGTCTCAAAAATGGAAAAAGCACCATGTAGAAGTAATGGCATTCTTACCTGTTAATGCAAACTGACTGTCGATTCCCAGAGTGACCAGCATGAGGAAAAATGAAATGGACCAGAAAGGTGCCGCTGGCAAATGTGAAAGAGCCTCTGGGTAGGCAATGAAAGCCAAACCAAAACCTAGTGTATTGAAATGGTGCAATTAATGATGCTGAAGAGGAAAATACTGTAAACCAATGTCATTTATTTAAAACCTATTAATTACTTTAGAATGCAGACTGTCAGAAAAGCATCTCATTTGTGTGTTCATCCTGAGACCTTGTGGTTTCTTTCCATCAGGGTGAGTGATGTCAGTGATGGAGGTTGGAGAAAACTCCAGTTATCTGCAGTTATCCCTTTATTCTAACAATGTGCCTTCAGTCCCATCCTCAGAAGAGCTTGCAGCAGTGGGACATTTTCTCATTTCCCAACTGTCCTGGAGTCCCTCTGATTAATGCTGCTAATTCAATGCTGGTTTTGTGCTTTACGACCTTCGCTAACAGGGACCAAGATGGAGAATAGCTAAACTTTTTCCTATAGGACTCTCACAGTCATCAGTTAGGGACCGGGGTGGTGTGCAGTCTCAGACCACCATTAGCGTGCCCTCAAGGCAGTCATCTTGCTGTGCACCCACTGACCACCCACCTTGGCCCCTGGTTTTGCAGAGTGAAACCAGCCGTATGGGTGCCCCCACCTCCACACCCCACCTTCCGTCATAGCCCCCCTAAATGGCTGCCACTTATTGGAGGGCATCAGGTGGCCATTCCAAGGGCAACGCCAACTGTAGCCCCTAACGGGGTGCCGGCAAGTGGCCATGGAGCATATTGCTGGGCAGCGCCAATGGACGGTTCCTCGGCATCAGGAATGGATTCCAGGGCCAGAGGCCCTCACGGTGCCTGGCATGGATGGGGCCAGGGGCACGGAGTTGTGGGGAGGGGGTGGGAGATATGCGGGTACAGAGTACGCAATGCCAACCGGGGCCACCATGTAGCCCGTTGGACCTAGTTGGGCACGGGGTTAGGCAACATACTAATATGTTGGACTTGCACCCTCTGCAGACAATAGATGTTGGAATTAACCAGCGTTGGTGGCCTTCTTACTAGTCGCCGCAGCCCTGGGGAATGCCCTACGGTTGTACGAGCTGACGCCGCTCGAGGGGGAGAAGGAAGCTGCAGCAACAGAGCATGTAGCAACGCAGCATGCCGCAATGGAACAGGTGGCAGCCGCCAGGATGGAGAGCCGACCATTCAACAAGCCGAGGAGAAGGAAGTGCCAAGGAGGCACTGCATGAGGCCTCACATGTACCGGCAGCACCTGTCATTTGAGGACCTGCCGGACCGGGTATGCTGTTGAGGATTCCGGATGAGCTGACGGTCGCCCTGAACGTTTATGACAAGTGCTCCTTTCAGGCACCGAGTGGGGACCCGTCTGGGATCTCACAGACCTTGGTGTACAGGTACATCCATGCCGTCAGGAGGGCCCTGTATACCTAGGCCACTCAATTCATCCACTTCAATGTGGACCGAGCCCAACAGGATGCTTGGGCAAGGGGGTTCACCGCCATCGACGGGATGGTCCATGGGGTGATCGGCGGGATGCATGTCACCCTATGAGCAGCTGTGGAAAACAGGCCGCTCTACACAAAACAAAAGGGTTTCCACTCAATGAACGTGCAGCTGATATGTGACCATCAGCTACACATCATACACGTCTGTACCTGATACCTGGGCAGTGCTTGAGGAGGAGGAGGAACAGCAGGCCTTGTCCGACGAGGAAGATGCAGGGGAGGGGGTGGCTGGGCAGGACATGGGGCCCAGGCAGCACGGGAGGCCGTATGACATTTGTGCCAGGGCCAATGTGCACGGAAGCCAATCCAGTACTTTCGCCCACCGAGGTATGTGTCTGCGCTTGTGCAGGGTGAGGATGACAGCTGTGACGCATCGATGGTGTCATTCACGGAGCTTTCCTCCAAGGTGTTCTCTCGGGAAGCGGGGCCACACCGGATGGGCCTGCACCACTGTGGTGATATGATTTGCATATCTGTCTGCCATTGGGGCAGAACACCGGCTTACTATTGGCCCTGGTCGGTCATGTGCCTCTCGACACAAAACGTTTCGTTTTGGTCGAGAGGCTGAGTTAACCACGCCTCCTTGCCGAGCTATAAATAGTCAAACGCCCGGCGGTCATCCATTTTATTGTAGACAACCGCAGGGCTAAGTTCTAGTTTATTAAAGCCTAACTTTTGTAAAGCTACTCATCTTGCGTGCAATTGATGGCACATCAATTTAATAAACTACATTTTTGAAGATGGAGTTCCGGTTCAAGCCCGAATGCCTCCGCATCAGCCCGCAAACTCCGAACTCTGCAGAACTTTTTCAACTTTGGCTGACATGCCTCGAAGGATACCTGGAATCTGCAACCAGCCCCCCCACCATGGCACAGAAGCTGTACGTCTTCCACTCCAGCGTGTGTATCGACACCTACGCGATAATCAAGGAGGAAAAGGATTATGATGCAGCAATACTAAAGCTGAAGGGACAATTCATTAAACCAGTCAACAGGGTATTCGTCCGACATCTGCTGGCCACCAGCTCCCCTGTGAGTCACTAAACCAATATTACCAGGCCCTCGCTATCCTGGGGAGGAATTGCTCCTGCGTCGCAGTCTCAGCTACGGAGCACATGGAACTACTTATCAGAGACGCTTATGTGGCTGGGATGCAGTCCCCCGCTATTCGCAAGCGGATGCTGGAGAGAGACGACCTCAGCTTAACTGAGGCACGGACTCTCTCCACCTCCCTGGAGGTTGCCGATGAAAACGCCCGCGCCTATGTCCCCAGCCAGGCCTCCTGGCACACTTCCCCACCGCCATCCGCCGCTCGCGACCTCCCTCAGGCCTGTGCCGCGGGACGCCCCGACAAGTCCACGGGGCCCCGCTGCTACTTTTGCGGGTTCGCGAAACACCCTCGCCCAGCCCGCTCCGCCCTCTGTAAGAGCTGCGGGAAGAAGGGCCATTTTTCCACTGTCTGCCAGGCCAAAACGGTGGCTGCAGTTCTTCTGGACGCCATGCAACACTCTCCCCCCGCCCCCTGCGCCTGGCCTGTGCGCCTCTCTCTTTCCTCCCGGCCCCCTCCTGGTCGCCGCGTCTCTCTCCCCCCCCCGGGCCCCGCCGCCCGACCTGCGCGCCTCTCTCGCATCTCCAGGCCCTCCCGGTCCCCTCCTAACCGCCGCGCGAAACTCCCCCCCCCCGCCCCCGGGCCTCCGCGCCTGGCCTGCTCGCCTCTCTCTCTCCTCCGGGGCCGCTCCAGCGCACCGCGCTCCTCCCAGCTCGCGACCCGGCGCCCGACCTGCGCGCCTCTCTCGCATCTCCGGGCCCTCCCGGTCCCCTCCTAACCACCGCGCAAAACTCCCCCCCCCCCCGCCCCCGGGCCCCCGCGCCTGGCCTGCTCGTCTCTCTCTCCTCCGGGGCCGCTCCAGCGCACCACGCTCCTCCCAGCTCGCCGCCCCTGGGCCCCCGCGCCTGGCCTGCCCGCCTCACTGCCCCCGCTCGCAGCCGCTCCAATCGGCCCGCCGGCACCGCTAGCCCCGCCCCCAGCAACCACGAGGGCCCCACGGGCGCCGCCATCTTGGGGCGCCGACTCCACGTGCGGGTCCTGGGCGCCGCCATCTTGGGGCGCCGACTCCACGTGCGGGTCCTGGGCGCCGCCATCTTGGGGCGCTGACTCCACGTGCGGGTCCTGGGCGCCGCCATCTTGGAGCGCCGACTCCACGTGCGGGTCCTGGGCGCCGCCATCTTGGGGCGCCGACTCCACGTGCGGGTCCTGGGCGCCGCCATCTTCGGGCCCCGACTCCATGTGCGGGTCCTGGGCGTCGCCATCTTGGGGCGCCGACTCCATGTGCGGGTCCTGGGCGCTGCCATCTTGGGATCCCAACTCAACGTGCGGATCCTGGCCACCGCCTTCCGGGACTGGCACACAAGGTTCTTCCAGCATCGACTCGGACGACGACGATGAATACGGATTTTCTCCACGGCTCGCGGCCATTCAGCTCTACCAATCACGTCCACGCATGCTCGCCAAATCGAAGATGCTCATCTCCCTCAACGGCCACGAGACGGGATGCCTGCTGGACTCCGGGAGCACGGAAAGCTTTGATCACCCTGCCACGGTAAGGCGCTGCGCGGTCCCTGTCCATCCTGTAAAACACAAATTCGGGTTAGCCTCAGGTTCGCACTCCGTCCACATCACCGGGTGCTGCATCGCGGACCTCACGGTCCAGGGGAAGGTTTTTAAAAATTATTAATTCCTTGTCCTCCCTGACCTTTGCGCACCGGCACTCCCAGGACTGGACTTCCAATGCAACCTGCAGAGCTTGACCTTCCAATTCGGCGGCCCTATACCCCCCTCACTGTCTGCAGCCTCGCGTCCCTCAAAGTGGACCCCCCCTCCTTGTTTGCTAATCTCACCCCCGATTGCAAACCCGTCGCGACACGGAGCAGACGGTACAGCGCCCAGGACCGGTCCTTCATCAGGTCCGAGGTCCAGAGGCTGCTGACGGAAGGGGTCATCGAGGCCAGCAACAGTCCCTGGCGAGCCCAAGTGCTGGTGGTCCGGACTGGGGAGAAAAACCAGATGGTCATCGACTATAGCCAGACCATCAACCGGTTTACGCAACTGGACGCGTATCCTCTCCCCCGTATTTCCACCATGGTAAACGATATCGCGAAATACAAGGTCTTCTTCACTGTGGACCTTAAGTCCGCTTATCACCAGCTTCCCCTCCGCGCGAGTGACCGCAAATACACCGCGTTTGAGGCAGATGGGCGCCTCTACCACTTCCTTAGGGTTCCATTTGGTGTCACAACGGGAGATGGACCGAATGGTCGACAAGTACGGATTACGGGCTACCTTCCCGTATCTTGATAATGTCACCATCTGCGGCCACGATCAGCAGGACCATGACGCCAACCTCCAGCAATTCCTTCAAACCGCAAAACTCCTTAACCTCACATACAATAAGGATAAGTGCGTGTTTAGCACCGACCGTCTAGCCACCCTCGGCTAAGTAGTGCGTAAAGGAGTGATAGGCCCCGACCCCGAACGCATGCGCCCCCTAATGGAACTCCCTCTCCCTAATACCCTCAAATCCCTCAAACGCTGCCTGGGGTTCTTCGCATACTACGCCCAATGGGTTCCCAACTACGCTGACAAGGCCCGTCCCCTCATTCAAACCACGACCTTCCCGCCGTCGACAGAGGCCTGCGCATCGCAAAGGCCACGATGCGCGCCATCAACGAGTCCCTCCCCTTCCAGGTCAAGAGCGACGCATCAGAAGTTGCTCTGGTGGCCACCCTGAACATAGCGGGCAGACCCGTGGCCTTCTCCTCCAGAACCCTCCAGGCTTCCGAACTCCGTCACTCCTCTGTGGAAAAGGAAGCCCAGGCCATAGTCGAAGCGGTGCGACATTGGAGGCACAATTTGTCCTCACAGACCAACGGTCAGTAGCCTTCATGTTTGATAATGCACAAAGGGGCAAGATCAAGAATGACAAGATCTTACGGTGGCGGATCGAGTTGTCCACGTACAACTATGAGATCTTGTATCGTCCTGGGAAGCTCAATGAGCCTCCTGATGCCCTGTCCCGCGGTACCTGCGCCAGCGCGCAGATAGACCGCCTCCGCTCCCTCCACACGGACCTCTGCCATCCAGGGGTGACCCGCCACTACCATTTCATTAAGGCCCGCAACCATCCTTTCTCCATCGTGGAAGTCAGGACAGTAACCCGTGATTGCCACATCTGCGCAGAGTGCAAACCGCACTTCTACCGCCCCGAGCGTGCACACCTGATCAAAGCATCCCGCCCCTTCGAACGTCTCAGCATTGACTTCAAGGGGCCCCTTCCCTCTAACAACCGCAACATTTACTTTCTGGCGGTAATTGACGAATTCTCCCGCTTCCCCTTCGCCATTCCCTGCCCCGACATGACCACATCGACCGTCATTAAGGCCCTCCTCTTCGTCTTCTCCCTGTTCGGCTACCCCACGTACATACACAGCGATCGGGGGTCCTCCTTTATGAGCGACGAGCTGCGTCAATTCCTGCTCAACAGGGGCATTGCCTCTAGCAGGACGACCAGCTATAACCCCTGGGGTAACGGACAGGTCGAGCGGGAGAATGGTACCATCTGGAAGACCATACTACTGGCCCTCCAGTCCAGAGATCTACTTATTTCCCGATGGTAAGAGGTTATCCCCGATGCCCTACATTCTATCCGCTCACTCCTCTGTACCGCAACTAATCAGACACATCATGAATGTCTTCTTGTTTTCCCCAGGAAGTCATCCTCCGGATCCCCTCTCCCGACGTGGCTGGTCACCCCCGGACCCATCTTGCTCCGGAAGCATGTGCGGGTGCACAAGTCCGACCCGTTGGTGGAACAAGTCCAGTTACTCCACGCTAACCCGCAGTATGCGTATGTGGAGTACCCAGACGGTCGACAGGACACGGTCTCCCTCCGGGACCTGGCACCCGCCGGCGTGCGGCCTTCCCCCTCTCCACCACAGACCCCCCCCTGTTTTTTTCCCCCCAGCACCCCACTCAGGTTCCCCCTTCCCCATCCATGGCGTCTCCACAGCCAGCTCGGGTGACGGAGACCATTCAAGGACCATTGCTCCCGGACTCCAGGACGTCAGCGGAACCACCACCATCGGCCGACCTGACGTTACCTCCTCCACTGCGGCGGTCTGCCAGAACGTCACGGACCACGAAAAGACTGATCGAATCGATCTAAATTTCGACAGCTCCATGGACTTTGTGTAATATTGCTTATTGTCTGGGCCAGTGGGAAGCCCCCAAATTCGATAAAAGGAGAGAAAATTTTTGTCCTCCCGGCTGCTACTCATATCACCAGTTCTCTCCCCCCCCACCCCGGCTCTCGTTGATACCCCCCCCCCCGGCTTCTTTCTCCGCAAGGGGTGAATGTGGTGATATGATTTGCATACCTGTCTGCCATTGGGGCAGAACACCGGCTTACCATTGGCCCTGGTCGGTCATGTGCCTCACGACCGATTGGTCGAGAGGCTGAGTTAACCACGCCTCCTTGCCGAGGTATAAATAGTCAAATGCCCGGCGGTTATCCATTTTATTGTAGACAACCGCAGGGCTAAGTTCTAGTTTATTAAAGCCTAACTTTTGTAAAGCAACTCGTCTCTCGTGCAATTGATGGCACATCAACCACCAGGTTGAGATCATGAGAATGGCCATGTGGTCAGTGAGACGGAAGGATCATCATCCTGGCATGAAAAACCCATGTGTCACATGACATCTGGGTGGGTGCCGGTGGATACTCACCTCTGCAGCATAGGCCAATCTTGATGTTGTTGACCTATCTGTCCTCTGCCACCCCTTTTCCTATTCCTTGTGGGCCAGCCTCTCCTGCGGGGACATTGTGAGCCGAATGCTTCATGCATCGCTGATTTAGGGGTTGGCATGGTGAGGTGTATGCTGGTGGATGCCAGGGCTGGCACATCGCGGTATTGTGCTGAGAGTGGGTGGTGCCAACTGCAGGGTCGTCAGGGAGAGGGGTGACCTCTGGGAATGGCAGGCAGGACTAATGCCAGGGGGCAGCGCCAACTCACCTGTGCGGCCTCAGTCTTGCAACGCTGGGTGGCAGTCCTCCTTGTCACACTCCTCAGACTAAAAGCTGCTGCCACTTCGTCCCAGGCTGCATTGGCTGACCCTCCGAGCCCCTAGTGGGATGGATTCCCTTGCATCCATTAGTCTTGCAAGGGCGGCATCCCCGAATTGTGGAGCTGGTCTGCATGGTGGCATGGCTGAATGCTGTCTTGGCTCTGTCTGTGGGATCAGTTAAATTGCAGCTCCTAAACGTTAGCGGCAAGCTGCCAGGTGCAGTCTCAGTGATTCAGCCCGCATGACTGTCATTTGCGGTGTGAAGCAGGTAGGGTATCATTAATTACCCTAATTAATGTTAGATGCTGGTGATGGCCTCACTGGGTTGGCTGTCCAAAAACACCCAGCATTTCCCGCTAGCTACCACACTGAGAAACTTTTCCTTTAGATCATGCTCAATAAGTTTGACTTTGCTTTTACCTGTCTGTGCAACCTCTGGAACAAGCTTGTCTTCTATATGAGCCATGTGTCCGAGGACGGAGAAAATGACAAATCCAGCAAACACACTCGTCATACAGTTAACAACACAGACGATGATGACATCTGTGTAACAGTTATTGTGGAACCTGTTGTAGGATGACAGGGCTGTTATACCTCCCCAACCGACTGACAGTGAAAAGAAAATCTGTGTTGCAGCATCTTTCCAGACCTGGGAAATAGAAGGTAGCATTAATCCATTGTAAGAACTTTAACATGAGTTTGCTAAATTGGGACAGATCAAACTGCAATAAGCATGAGAAACATATGGGAATCATCATAAAAGCTCAATGCTGACTGAATGAAACTCCCGTTAGCCAATGGAGTCTTCCTTCAATCGTTCGACATTCATTCCGTCTCCCTGTCCATTGAGGAGCTCAAATGCTTTGTGCTGCTAGGTTTTGAAGCAACTTATAGTTTGATTTAATTAGGTCACCTTTGTTGAAAGCAGCATAAATTTCAGGTGCATCAGAAGTCCATCAGAGTTTTATTAATGTTCACAATCAAATCTCAATGCCAATAAATTAGAAACATAGCAGCATAGAAAATTGGTAATTTAGTTCTTAGAGCCTGCTTCATCAATCCATAAGATCATGGCTGATCCTCTGTCTAAGTATCATACTCCTGTGCTCTCCCCATACCTCTTGACACCTTTGGTATCTAGAAATGTGGGGCGGAATTCTCCGATCCCCGCAGGGTCGGGGCATCGCCTGGGGCCTTTGTAAATCCCGCCCCGCCATGGCTGAAATTCTCTGCCACCCGGGAATCGGCGGGGGCGGGAATCACGTCGTGCCGGTCGGCGGGCCCACGTGGCGATTCTCCAGCCCGCGATGGGCCAAAGTCCCGCCGCTGTCAGGCCTCTCCTGCCGTCGTAGTTTAAACCACCTCTGGTGGTGGCGGGAGCAGGCGGCGCAAGCGGGGTCCGGGGTCCTGGGGGGGGGGGGGCGAACGGAACCCAGGGGGTGCCCCCACGGTGGCCTGGCCCACGATCGAGGCGCACCGATCGGTGGGTGGGCCAGTGCCGTAGGGGCACTCATTTTCCTCCGCCGCCGCTACGGCCTCCACCATAGCAGAGGCGGAAGAGACCCCCCTACAGCGCATGCACCGGGATGACATCGGCAGCCGCTGACGCTCCGGCGCATGTGCAGCCTCACGCCGGCCGGCTAGGGCCTTTCGGCCAGCCGTTCGTGCCGGTTGGCAGGCGGAAAGGCCGTTCACAGCGGCCGGCGGGGAGCCAAAGGCCGCTCGCGCCGGTCAGCGGGGCGGCAACCCCTCCGGCGCGGGCCTAGCCCCTAAAGGTGCGGAGAATTCCGCACCTTTGGGGAGGCCCGACGCCGGAGTGGTTGGCGCCACTCCGGTACGCCGGGACCCCCCGCCCTGCCGTGTAGGGGAGAATACCGCCCCTATTTCCTTCTTAAATATACTCAGTGACTTGACCTCCAAACTATTCTGTGGTAGAGAATTCCACAGGTTCAACACCCTCTGAGTGAAGAATTTTCTTCTCATTTCAGTCCTAAATGGCTTAGTTGGTTTTCTGAGACAGTGACTGCTTGTTCTAGACCCCTCAGCCACAGGAAACAACATCCCTGCATTGAGTTTGTCAGCCCTGTCAGAGTTTTAAATGTTTCAATTAGATCCCCTCTTATTCTTCTAATTTACAGTGAATACAGGCCCAGCCTACTCAATCTTTCCCTGTATGACAATCTTGCCATCTCAGGAATCAGTCTGGTGATCCTTTGCTGTACTCCTCTAAAGCAAATATATCCTTTCCTTGAGTCGGAGACCAAAATGGCACAAAATATGCCATGTGTGGTTGTATAAAGCTGCAATAAGACATCCTTGTTCCTGTACTCAAGTCCTCTTGCATGAAAACCAACATGCCATTTGCCTGCCAAACTGCTTGCCGTACCTGCATGCTTGTTTTCAGTGACGCACACGAGGGCCGTTTATAGATTAACATTTCCCAACCTATCCACTTTAACAAAGAGTCATCCAGACTCGAAACGTTAGCTCCCTTCTAACTCCGCAGACCTGCTGAGATTGACCAGTATTTTCTGTTTTTGTTTCCCGATCCATCACTATTTAAATAAAACTGCCATTCTGCTTCTGCTATGTGGGACTTTCGCAAAAGCTTTCTGAAAATCCAAATACAACAGATCCACAAGTTCACCCATGTCTATTCTACTAATTATGTCTTCAAAAAACTTCAATCGATTTTGTCTAATCCCACTGATAATTTCTAAGTGCCCTGTTATCACATCTTTTATAATTGTATGTCAAAATATTTATTGGGCACTTAATTGTTACTTTGTGACCTCCCACATGGATTGATAAGATATTTACATATTTACCCAACAATTTTATTAGTGGATTGTTCAGCAACTGCTCAAAAGAAATGGAAGGCATTGTATGGTGTTATAGTCTGCCCTGTCCCTTCCAATTCTATTATCTCCCATTTCATCCCATCACTATTTCATCCAATTTCAGTCCATTTCTGCTTTCTTATTCCATTCCATCTACAAACATCTAAATATTAAATAATATAAATTAAAATAATTAACTTTTATTGCTAGATTTCAGCTGTAACTTCCTTCTCACTCCATCTACTAATATGCAATGACTGAAATTAGTTTTCGTTCAGGTTAACAATGCAAAATAACACAGCTTTTACCTTGAACTTGTCATAAACGAGAAACATAAATAAAAGTGAAACGTGAAGCAAAATGACTGAAGAATACAGTTGGAGTTCTATAGATTAGCCTGGTGTGTTTACCTCAGCATCTCCCAACTTAGTGATGTTAGACTGGCTTCCAATGTAATATTCAATCCCTTTATAGGCTCCCTCCAGAGTAGCACCTCGGATCAGGAGTATGACCAGAACAAAATAAGGGAATGTCGCAGTGAAATAAACCACCTGACATGGAGAGTAAATTGTTAGATTTTCCTGCATTGCTGATACAACATTAACTGTATTGAATCCAACTGAATGGCAAACTAATAAAGCAGAGAATCAACAATAAATACTTGGAGGAATAGATGGCACAGTGGTTAGCACTGCTGCCTCACGGCACCAGGGACCGGCACCAAGTTCAATTCCAGCCTTGGATGACTATCTGTTTGGAGTTTGTGTTCTCTCTCATATCTGCATATCCGGTTGCACCAGTTTCCTCCCACTGTCTAAAGATTTGCAGGATAGGTGAATTGGCTGTGTTAAATTGCCCCTTGTGTCCAAAAGATTAGGTGGGGATACAGGATGGGGCAGGGGAGTGGGCCTGGGTATGGTGCTCTTTCAGAGAATTGGTGCAGACTCAATCTGACAAATGGCCTCCTTCTGTGCTGTAGGAATGCCATGAAGGTTTCCATGAAACAATATTTAATATTGAATTAGACACTTCAGTTAAATTTAAATGGCATGATATTTGGCTGGTCCCTGTTGCAAAAATAATGATATGTTAATGACAGCCGCTGTTATTTGTGTGCAAATCAACCAGCAAATTTCAGGATAAACATAGAAACATAAAAACTAGGAGCATGAGTAAGTCATTTGGCCCTTTGAGCCTGCTCAGCCATTCAATATGATCATGGCTAATCCTATATTTTATTGCCATATTCCTGCTTTCTCTCCATAGCCCTTGATGTCATTAAAATCTAAAACATTGCGGTGAATTCTCCGTCTCCCCAGCCGTGTGTTTCTCGCTTGCAGCGGGGTTTTCCATTCGCCGCTGTCCAATGGGATTTCCCAGTGTCGCCACCCCACACCGGCGGGAAACCCGCTGGTGGGGGCGTGCTGCCAGCAGAACTAAGAATTTGTCAGTGGAGAATTCACCCCACTGGGCGGGATTCTCCACTTGCCGACGCCAAAATCCCGCAATTTGGCGAATAGCTTCCGACACCGAAATCAGGCAAGGCGCTGGTTTGATGCCAAATTGGGATGCTCTGGCACCTGAAAATGGCGTAAATGCGGCGCTCGCTGAGCGGGTGAAAGTACAGTAGGCATATCATCAGCAGCCTGACACCCTATGCTCCAGCGGCCTCCGCGATTCACCAACCCCATGGGACGCCTTTGTTCGCTTGTGGTTTTAAAATTCGTGAACCTGGCAACCTGCCTGCTGAGTGAGAGAAAGAAGGTAGGAAATGGTGTGGAGTGACTGCAGGCTGCCGGCAGGGGTCCCCTGCCAGGGCCACCCCTTCCAGGGCCGGGGAGGAGGGGACGGGGAGGGGTAGGGGAGTGGGGGGAGGCGGGCCGAGCAGCCAGGGAGTCCCCACCCCCCCACAGGACTGGGGCGGTGCCTAGGCATCGACCGCCATCTTGCTGAACACCCACTGACCACCCACTCCGGCCCTGGCTCTGCACTGTGGCACCGGCCATAAGGGTGCCCACACCCGCACCCCAACCGCCCACCACAGCGCGTCACCCCCTGGTCCCGAACACCCCATCCAACCAGCAGCCACCCACCGGGGAAACCACCCAGGAATACACCTGAGGCAACCCCAGTGATGACAGTGCTAGCCAACAGTGCTCCAGGCAGCAGGGATTGGCGCCAAGACTGGGAGACACATCGTGGGGCCGGATACCAATGGGGTATCGGAGCTGGAGGACATGCTTGAGCGGGGCCCGCAGTGCCAACTGGGGCCACCATGGATGAGCATGGGGGTATCCGCCATGATAACATGTTGGCCTTTCACCCCTGTAGACAGTGGTATTCGGACAACAACCTGCGATGCTGTCTGCCTGCGAGATACCCCGTGGCTGTGCGATGGGGTGCCGCTCGGAGAGGAGGGGGAAGCTGCAGCAGAGGACCGAGCTGCAGAGGAATGGCTGAAGAGGTGCAGGTGGCGGCCGCACAGGCTGGAGGGCCGGCCACCCAGCAGGCCGAGGAGGAGGAGTTGGCAGAGAATGAGGCCTGTGGTAGCATGGGTGACTTGAAGCGCATCTTGAAGATGCCGAAGCACCGCTCGACCACACCCCTAGTCGCCATAAAGGCGTCATTGGATTGGGTCTCCGCATTGATCTGTGGTCTCCAGATAGGCGTCATCAGCCATGACTGCAGCGGGTAACCCCTGACATGTTCGAGGGGGACAACCACCGCACCTCCCCTGCTGCGGGGTTGGCAGCATGCCGTTTGAGAACCTGTCGGACTGGGCATGCTAGGGGAGACTCCGGATGAGGGACTGTGCGACACATCGGCCAGATGCCACACCTGGCACCGCAGGAGTATGGGGGAGGACACCTGCTCCCGGTGACTGTCAAAGTGACCACCTCCCAGAACATTTATGCGACGGGATCCTTCCAGGTGCCAAGTGGGGACCTATCTGGGAACTCGCAGGACTCAGCGCACAGGTGCATCTGCGCCATCAGGGACGTCCTATACGCCCAGGCGGACATGTGCATCCAATTCCATGTGGAGCAAGATCACCAGGATGCCCGGGCAGGAGGTTCGCTGTCATTGCTGGGATGCCCCGGGTCCAGGGGTAATCGATGGAATGCATTTCATCTAGGGGACTGGCGGATTACAGGCCACTGTACACCAACTGAAAGGGGTTTCACCCCATGATCATTTGGCTGATCTGCGATCAACAGATGCGCATCATGCATGTCTGTGCCTGATACCCGGGCAGTGTACGTGACGCCTTCATCCTGGCACGCTCGGTGATCCCTGACATGTTCAAGGGGGACAACCACCTCATCCCCCTGCTGCGGGGTTGGCTGCTGGGCGACAGGGGTTACCCGCTGCGGTCATGACTGATGACGCCTATCTGGAGACCACTGATCAATGCGGAGACCCAATCCAATGGTGCCCTTACGGCGACTAGGGGTGTGGTCGAGCGGTGCTTCGGCATCTTCAAGATGCGCTTCAAGTCACCCATGCTACCACAGGCCTCATTCTCTCTGATACCTAAGAAAGGTAAAGAACCAACGGAATGTGGGTCATGCAGACCCATCTCACTGCTAAACGCAGATGCCAAAATACTAGCGAAAATCCGAGCCAAAAGGCGAGAAGACTGCGTACCAAAAGTGATCGCAGAGGACCAGACAAAGGTAGATAGCTTACCTCGAACATCAGGCGCCTGCTGAATGTGATTATGACCCCCTCCGGGAAGAGAATACCAGATGTGATTGTCTCCCGAGATGTAGAAAAGGCCTTCGACAGGGTCGAATGGAAATACCTCATTGAGGTACTGGGGCTTGAAACAGGGTTCACCTCCTGGGCAAAACTCCTATACAAAGCTCCCATGGCAAGCGTATGGACCAACAACACAAATTCCTGATACTTCCAGCTGCACAGGGGCACCAGACAAAGATTCCCAGTGTCCCCGCTGCTGTTCGCTCTGGCGATCGAGCCACTAGCAATTGCGCTCAGAGCAGAAAAAAGCTGGAGGGGGATCTGAAGGAGCGGCAGAGAGCACAGAGTCTCACTCTATGTAGGTGACCTGCTTCTCTACATTTCAGACCCACAAAGCAGCATGGATGGAATCATCGCACTCCTGAAAGAGTTTGGCACCTTGTCGGGTTACAAACTCAACATGAGCAAAAGCGAGATCTTCCCGGTATAGCCACAAGTAGGGGTGCAGCACTAACGGGACTGCCGTTGAAACAAACCCGACACAAAGTTCGCTACCTAGGGATCCAAATAGCCCATGACTGGAAAGGGAACCTCACCAGTTTGACAGAGAAAGTAAAAAAGGACCTGCAAAAATGTGTTATGGGTCAGGGTTTAGAGAAACCCAAAGTGTATCATGGAATTCACCTGACCCACAACGTTTAATAGTTTGTGGTATGGGGAGCACACGGCCCACTCTACAGGTGTGGTGCAGCAGAAATGGAAAATTTAAAAAACAAAACAATGTTTATTCTATGAACTGAAGTTAACCTTTTTAAAACATACAGTGAACATCTTTGCAACCATTAATTCAAATACAACCCTCAAAGACTATAACACTAAGTAATCCTTTAAGCTTTCCTTTTAACATCCATAAGACCTAAAACACCTTTTACCAGAAGCACATCAGGTCAAAGTCACTTCTGTTAGTTTTAAATCACCAGGATCGATTTACAGTCTTTAGGTTACAGAGAGAGACTCTGATACACCTTTTGGCTGTGACTGTAGCTATGCAGTTCTGAAAACGAAACTAAAACACACACTTCAGCAAACAGCCTAAAACGTAAGTAAAAAGCTGACAGACAGCTCAGCTCCACCCACTCTCTGACATCATTGCAGTAATAAAACACCCATTTTTTTAAAGGTACTCTTACTACAGATATTTATATACATACCTATTTATAAACACCCATTTCTTGAAGATACTCTCACATGACACCTCCCCCCAAGAAAGAAAACCCATCAATTTCAAGATGGTTTCATTTTTCACCTTTTCACCATCCTTTAAGAAATGCAGAGTAAATATACTTTATTGTTTCAAAAAATAATGCATGCAAACAGGTATAATAATATAGTCCATTTTTTTTTCTTCCTCCAACTGAAATCCTTCTCGATTGACAGTCTCTTTGGACAAGAAGGTCTTTGCACGGTCCATTCATTTCTCTATGCCTCGGCATTTCTCTTTAAAGTCAGTCTTTAAAGTCAGCTACTTTAGTTCAATCTGATCACAGAGTCTCTTGTCATTCTCCAACACAGGAGCATTAGTTATCACAGCTTTCAGGCCTGTTGAAAGTCCGCTTTCCATTGAAATTTGTTATGCTTCCTGAGCAAGTCCATCAGTGGAGCAAAGATTTTTCACCAATTTTCGATCAAATCCACTCAGACCAAGAAATCGCATTATTTCCCTTTGTCTTGAGGGTATTGAAAACTCCTCAATAACTGTTGGTTTCACATCCTGTGTGACCATTTAACAATGTCCGATTGTATGGCCAAGGAAAGTGACTTGGAATTTCCAAATTCACTTTTGGCTAGGTTTATCACCAAACTCGCCTACTGAAACAACTTTGTTAGTTAACCGTTGAAATGTGGCTGGGGTGTTTTTCATGCCAAATGACATAACTTTGAATTGGTGTATACCATCTGGAGTCACGAAAGCGGAAATCTCCTTCGCCCTTTCGGATAAAGGTACCTGCCAGTAACCTTTAAGTAAATCCATTTTGGAAATAAAAGCTGATTGTCCCACTTTCTCAATGCAATCCTCCAAATGTGGGATAGGATAAGAGTCCATTCTTGTAACTGCATTAACCTTTCTATCGTCCACACACAATGACAATATCTGACACATTTCCACAGCAGCACCTTCCACCTGGGAGACCCCTGCATGCGAGCTGGCCATCGCATGGTCCCTGGGGAATCCCTGGGGTGGGGGTGCTGGGGACAGTCGGGAAGGGTGTGGTGGGAGGATGGGGATCGCGGTCCACCCACGGGGCCTGCACTTGTCCCCCACCAGATGCACCAGGGACAGGGGGGGGGGGGGCGAAGTCCGAGGTGCAGCAGTGTTTCGGCATCTCCCCTGCGGGAGTCACGGGCATGGGCCCCAGAATCTCCTCCTCCCTAGGGGTGCCCGATGGCCCTCAAGCTACTCCATGGATCAGGGGTGCGAGCGGAGCCATCCTCTGAGGCCCCCCCCCCCCCCCCGCCACCTGGCGCTGCCAGTCCTGGAGGGCCGCTCTGGTCTCGACCATGGTCTGTATATTCGCGGCCATGTAGCACAAGGAGTGGGCCATCTCCATCTGGGACTGTGCTACCACCCTGAGGGTCTGTGCCACATCAGCCGGTGACTGGGCCATGTACCTCTGGCGCTGGGTCACGTCCCTCTGGGTGTGGGCCACCTCCCTCTGGGACTGGGCCACCTACCTCTGGGACTGTGACACGTACCTCTGGGACTGGACCACACTGCCCAGTGTCTGCGCCATGCAGCCAGTGCCTGGGCAATGCCTCCGATGTTCTCAGCCATGGACTGCTATGACTGGGCCGTGCTGAGGAGTGCAGCTGCAATGTCCAGGTTGCTCAAGCACATGACTGCCTGTGAGAGGGCAGCCCTGTCCTGAGCTTCGGCCTCCGCCTGCACAGAATGCCCCAGGCCCTGGACATTCTGACCTATATCTGACAATGTTGCCTCCATTGCCTCCACCGCGGACGCCACCTGCGCGGTGTTGATCTGGGTGTCACACATGACCGGCACCACATCCTGCTCCTGCACATGGATGGACTCCTCCACCTGCGTCTGCAGGTGCTGGATGCCCACTGTCAACCCCTCTTGTAGTCCC
Organism: Scyliorhinus canicula; assembly: GCF_902713615.1. Taxonomy (NCBI): domain Eukaryota; kingdom Metazoa; phylum Chordata; class Chondrichthyes; order Carcharhiniformes; family Scyliorhinidae; genus Scyliorhinus; species Scyliorhinus canicula. The sequence goes on from NC_052162.1 coordinate 90,424,624, forward strand.
TAGATCTCTGTCTGCACCTGCACTGTCGCTGGGACTGGATGTTTCAGGAGCCTGGGACCTGTCTGAATGGCAGCTGGTTCCTGGGGCCGGCCTGCCCTCCGAGCCCTCAAATTCTCCTATCACCACCTACTGTACTGGACACGATGTGTGGTGCGCACCAGATAGTGTCCCAGGAGCCTCTTCACTAATGAGCCCAACGGAGGTGATAGTCTCTGGGATGCTTAAGGGTGTTGGAGACAGCAGTGACGGAAATTCGGCGCACTCCTCCGACCCGAGCTCCGGGGTGTCCTGAGTCTGGGGCAGAGGGCTGGTATCTGGGCTGCTCTCCTCGTCAGTTCTTGGACGTCTGAGGGGCACCTGCTCTTGCACTGCTTGTGATAGGGGGCTCAGGATGCACGGGCCCCATCTCCGGCAGGTCCTGTAAGACACAAGACGACATGTATGGTTAGACAGCGGGCCGAGGTGAGGGGAAGTGTGAGGGGGGATAAGGATGAAGGGGGTGAGTGGGCTGAGGGGTTTGAGAGGGATGCTGGGGGTGACCACAAAAGTGTCAAGGGGATGCGCAACTAAGCAGGGTCTCACTTGCTCGCACAACGCCGACGTCCACCTCGGTGACCTCCCTTTCCTCCACACCGCTGACCATATCCAGTGCCCTCTGCTCGGGCATACTGAGGGACCGCAAGTCTGGGTGGTCCCCCTCCAGTCTTTTTCCACTTCCAGCGGTTGTGCGCGGCCTTCTCCTGGAGGTGGGTGAAACACAAACACAGACACCGTAAGACATTCCGACGCATGCAGTCCAGGGACTGGGTTGATGATGGCATCAGTGGTCAGGGTACCCGGCCATTGTGGCTGGAATGGGTGCTTGCATGTGGGGCAGGATGGGGGTTCAGCCGTTCCCTGGGGGGAGGGGCCAGATTGCAGGTGTGTGGTGGGGGCAGGGTTAGTGGTAGGGGCACAGCGCTATCTACTCACCCTGGCCGCCCTGAGGAGGTCGTGCAGTGTTTTCCGGCATGCATGCCAGTCTGGACGATGTTGCCCACAACGCTGACCGCCTCTGCCATCTGCGCCAGGCATGGTGGACAGCTGCGTCTTGTGGCCTTCCTCCCGGGCCGGGGTTCAGGGTTATCCTTCTCTCCTCCATGGTGTCCAGGAGGGTCTCCAGCTCAGCGTCACTGAACTGTTGCGCTGCTCTCCTTTCAGCCATCTTGTTGACTGGGACGGTGTGTGTGGGAGGATGGGTCGTCTAAGTGTGGCTGCGGCGTGTGAGCCTCATGTGCACCAATCATGCACCCGGTTAATCCAGCACCATTTTGCATGGAACCGGTTGCGTTCCATGTGGCGATGGTGCTCGGCCATTTCGAGTTCTTAATTGCTTGCCACACCTCCTTCTTCACTTTGATTGACTAGTGTACAAGAACACACAGATCTGTTTGTACATCCACACTTTCCATTTTATCACTATTTAATAAATACTCTTCCCCGAGATGGGGTTCCTTTGGCTGATCTCCCCATTTGCAGCCTTTTATACACTAAGGGGCAATTTAGCATCCCCCTAACCTGCACATCTTTGGACTGTGGGCAGAAACCAGAGCGCTCAGAGGAAACTCACGCACATATGGGGATAACTTACAAACTCCATACAGTCATCCAAGGCTGGAATTGAACCCGGGTCTCTGGCGGCATGAGGCAACAGTGCTAGCCACTGTGCCACCATTCTGGTTGTCGGCAATATTCCATTTATAATTTTGCTGCGGTGCATGCCTTTTTTTTCCCAGCCGCACAAATGGATTAATTATCCCAGAACAAGGCCTGCATAGTACATTTGTCTTGCACCATCATCCTTTTATCATTTAATTACTTTTGCACTTCCCCCTTTTAATTTCAGACCTCCAGCTTTCCCTGACTTGATGTGGCATGATGACACAGAGGTTAGAACTGCTGCTTCACAGCGCCAGGGACACGGGTTCATTTTCTGTGTGTGTTTCCTCCAGGTGCTCCAATTTCCTTCCACAATCCATAGATGTGCAAATTATGTGGATTAGCCATTGTCATGTGAGAGTACCTTTAAGAAATAGGTGTTTATAAATGGGTGTGTATATAAATATCTGTAGTGAGAGTACCTTTAAGAAATGGATGTTTACTATTGCAGTGATGTCAGCGAGTGGGTGGAGCTGGGCTGTCAGCTTTTTACTTTTCGTTTTTGAGCAGGCTGCAGGGTGTGTTTTAGTTTTGTTTTCAGAGCTGGATAGCTGCAGTCACAGACAGGTGTATGAAACTCTCTCTGTAATCTTAAGACTGTAAATTGATCCTGGTGATTTAAAATTAATAACTTTAACCTGATGTGCTTCTGGTAAAAGGTGTTTTAAGTCGTATGGATGTTCAAAAAGGAAAGCTTAAAGGTGTTGTAGTCTTTGGGAGTTGTACTTGAATTAACGGTTGCTAAGGTGTTCACTATATGTTTTAAAAAGGTTAACTTGAGTTCATAGAATAAACATTGTTTTGCTTTTAAAATATACTTTTCCATTTCTGCAGTACCACACCTGTAGAGTGGGCCGTGTGCTCCCCATACCACAATCTAGTAAAAGATGTGGGTCAGGTGAACTCCATGATACACTTTGGGGTTCTCTAAACCCTGGCCCATAACACCATGCTAAATTTTCCCTTGATGTCCAAAGGTTAGGTCGATTTATGCAGATGGGGCGGGGATGTGGGCCTGTGCAGGGTACTCTTTCAGAATGTGGGTGCAGACTTGATTTGCCAAATGGCTTTGTTCTGCACTGCAATTATTCTATGATTCGATAATCGTTAATCCAAAAAGGATGAGATTCTGTTCCTGAGACAGCCACCAACGAAAATTTGTGGACTTCCATGACAGCAAAACTAGCGCCACACCTGGATCAAATCAGCGTTAGTTGAGGACTTGCACAGGCGCAACGTGGGAAACAATCGATTCCAATGAGAAAAGCTGCTGGATTTGTCGGATTCCCAATTGACACTCAGGAAGCTGACAAACCGCATATACACACTGCACTCCGCATATCCCAGGGGCGAGAATCTCCCCAAATGTGGAGAGTCGTAAAGGCTGCCATGAAACTGGCCGTGTTTCACGGCAGCCTTCACGCCCGTTCCCGGGACCTGATTCTCCCCCCCCCCATCGGGGCCAGGAGCGGGTCCCCGGGAACCACGGCGTCGCGGCCTTAACGACCGTCGTTAAGGCCGCGCGCCAAGGTGACATGCGGCTGGCGTCTGTATGATGTCAGCCGCGCATGCGCGGGTTGGAGCCGGCTCCAACCCGCGCATGCGCGGTTGACATCATCACATGCGCGGTTCCGCATTTCTCCACCACCGCCCGACAAGGTGTGGCGCCTTGATCTTATCGGGCGGCAGAGGGGAAATAGTGCGTCACTTTTGGACGCAGGCCCGACGATCGGTGGGCACCGATCGCGGGCCTGTCCCCTCCCGAGCACAACGGTAGTGCTCCCACCCCAAACGGGCCTCTGGATGCCTCAAACGGGCATCCAGCGCCCATTTTTATGACGATAGCAAGCAGGTGTGTTTGCTGCCGTGAAAAAACGGGCGTAAAGGCCCGGCCGCTCGGCTCATTGGCTGCAGAGAATCGCCACTCGCCGTAAAAAACGGCGAGCGGCGATTCGTGACGTGCGTCGGGCGAGGGGGGGGGGGGAAGAATAGCGGGAGGGCGCAAAAAATGTCGGGAGGCCCTCCAGCTTTTCTCCCAACCGGCGTGGGCAGCGGAGAATCGCGCCCCAGATTTTCGGCGGGAGCAAGGGCCTGTCAGAAAGGTGAGTGTAAACCTTTAAATTCACTTACTTTACAGCAGGAGTTGCCTCCGGTTTTTTCGGCGGGAGCAGGGGCCTGTTGGGAAGGTGAGTTTAACCTTTAAATAAACTTACTTTACAGCAGGAGCGGCCTCCAGATTTTCGGCGGGAGCAGGGGCCTGTCGAGAAGGTGAGTGTTAAACTTTAAATTCACTTACTTTACAGCAGGAGCGGCCTCCGGATTTTCGGTGGGAGCAGGGGCCTGTCGGGAAGGTGAGTACCTGTCTATAAGTTGGGCGGTTGCTAAACCCGAGACACTACACTTGTAGTGTCCCCCACTCTTCCACCTCCTCTAACCTAAGGGGTTGAGGGAGTATCAGGTAAGCTCTTCCTTTCTTTTTCTTGTTTGTATCTAGAGGGGATGGCAGGGAAGGCAGTACAATGCTCCTCCTGCAGAATGTTTGAGGTGAGGGACACCGGCAGTGTCCCTGCTGATTTCATCTGTGGGAAGTGCATCCAACTCCAGCTCCTCAGAAACCGTGTTAGGGAACTGGAGCTGGAGCTGGATGAACTTTGGATCATTCGGGAGGCAGAAGTGGTCATAGATAGAAGCTTCAGGGAGGTAGTTACGCCAAAGAATAAAGATAGATGGGTGATGGTGAGAGTGGCTGGGGGGAAGCAGTCAGTACAGGTCGTTCCGCTTAGTAACAGGTATACTGCTTTGGATACTGTTGGGGGGACAACTTACCAGGTGTCAGCCATGGGGTACAGTTCTCTGGCACAGAGTCTGTCCCTGTTGCTCAGAAGGGAAGGGGGAGAGGAGAAGAACATTAGTCATTGGAGACTCCATAGTTAGGGGGATAGATAGGAGATTCTGTGGGAACGAGAGAGACCCGCGATTGGTATGTTGCCTCCCAGGTGCCAGGGTCCACAATGTCTCAGATCGTGTTTTCGGGATCCTTAAGGGGGAGCAGCCCCAAGTCGTGGTCCACATAGGTACCAACGACATAGGTAGGAAAAGGGATAGGGATGTAAGGCAGGAATTCAGGGAGCTAGGGTAGAAACTTAGATCCAGGACAAACAGAATTATTATCTCTGGGTTGTTACCCGTGCCACGTGCTAGCGAGTCGAGGAATAGGGAGAGAGAGCAGTTGAACACGTGGCTGCAGGGATGGTACAGGAGGGAGGGTTTCAGATTCCTGGATAATTGGGGCTCTTTCTGGGGTAGGTGGGACCTCTGCAAATGGGATGGTCTACACCTGGACCAGAGGGGTACTAGTATCCTGGGGGGGAGGTTTGCTAATGCTCTTCGGGAGGGTTTAAACTAGTTCAGCAGGGGATTGGGAACCTGAATTGGAGCTTCAGTATACGAGGTTGAGAGTAGTGAGGTCATGAGTAAGGTTTCAAAGTTGCAGGAGTGTACCGGCAGGAAGGAAGGTGGTTTAAAGTGCATCTACTTCAATGCCAGGAGCATCCGGAATAAGGTGGGTGAGCTTGCGGCATGCGTTGGTACCTGGGACTTCGATGTTGTGGCCATTTTGGAGACATGGATAGAGCAGGGAGAGGAATGATTGTTGCAGGTGCCGGGGTTTAGATATTTCAGTAAGCTCAGGGAAGGTGGTAAGAGAGGGGGAGGGGTGGCATTGTTAGTCAAGGACAGTATTACAGTGGCTGAAGGGACGTTTGATGAGAACTCGACTACTGAGGTAGTATGGGCTGAGTTTAGAAACAGGAAAGGAGAGGTCACCCTGTTAGGGGTTTTCTATAGGCCTCCAAACATTTCCAGAGATGCAGAGGAAAGGATTGCAAAGCTGATTCTGGATAGGAGCGAAAGTAACAGGGTAGTTGTTCTGGGGGACTTTAACTTTCCAGATATTGACTGGAAACACTATAGTTCGAGTACTTTAGATGGGTCTGTTTTTGTCCAATGTGTGCAGGAGGGTTTCCTGACGCAGTATGTAGGTAGGCCAACGAGAGGCGAGGCCATATTGGATTTGGTACTGGGTAATGAACCAGGCCAGGTGTTAGATTTGGAGGTAGGTGAGTACTTTGGTGATAGTGACCACAATTCGATTACGTTTACTTTAGTGATGGAAAGGGATAGGTGCATACCGTAAGGCAAGAGTCATATCTGGGGGCAAGGCAATTATGATGCGATGAGGCAAGACTTAGGATGCATCGGCTGGAGAGGAAAACTGCAGGGGATGGGCACAATAGAAATGTGGAACATGTTCAAGGAACAGCTACTGCGTGTCCTTGATAAGTATGTGCCTGTCAGGCAGGGAGGAAGTGGTCAAGCGAGGGAACCATGGTTTACTAAAGCAGTTGAAACACTTGTCAAGAGGAAGAAGGAGGCTTATGTAATGATGAGACGTGATGGTTCAGTTAGGGCGCTTGAGAGTTACAAATTAGTTAGGAAGGACCTAAAGAGAGAGCTAAGAAGAGCCATGAGGGGACATGAGAAGTCTTTGGCAGGTAGGATCAAGGATAACCCTAAAGCTTTCTATAGATATGTAAGGAATAAAAGAATGACTAGGGTAAGAGTAGGGCCAGTCAAGGACAGTAGTGGGAAGTTGTGCGTGGAGTCCGAGGAGATAGGAGAGGTGCTAAATTAGTATTTTTCATCAGTATTCACACAGGAAAAAGACAATGTTGTCGAGGAGAATACAGAGATACAGGCTACTAGATTAGAAGGGCTTGAGGTACATAAGGAGGAGGTGTTAGCGATTCTGGAAAGTGTTAAAATAGATAAGTCCCCTGGGCCGGATGGGATTTATCCTAGGATTATCTGGGAAGCTAGGGAGGAGATTGCTGAGCCTTTGGCTTTGATCTTTAAGTCATCTTTGTCTTCAGGAATAGTTCCAGAAGACTGGAGGATAGTAAATGTTAACCCCTTGTTCAAGAAGGGGAGTAGAGACAACCCCGGTAACTATAGACCAGTGAGCCTTACTTCTGTTGTGGGCAAAGTCTTCGAAAGGTTTATAAGAGTTCAGATGTATAATCATCTGGAACGGAATAATTTGATCAGAGATAGTCAACATGGTTTTGTGAAGGGTAGGTCGTGCCTCACAAACCTTATTATGTTCTTTGAGAAGGTGACCAAACAGGTGGATGAGGGTAAAGCAGTTGATGTGGTGTATATGGATTTCAGTAAAGCGTTTGGCTATTGCAGAAAATACGGAGGCATGGGATTCAGGGTGATTTAGCAGTTTGGATCAGAAATTGGCTAGCTGGAAGAAGACAAAGGGTGGTGGTTGATGGGAAATGTTTAGACTGGTGTCCAGTTACTAGTGGTGTACGACAAGGATCTGTTTTGGGGCCGTTGCTTTTCGTCATTTTTATAAATGACCTGAAGGAGGGCGTAGAAGGATGGGTGAGTAAATTAGCAGATGACACTAAAGTCGGTGGAGTTATGGACAGTGCAGAAGGATGTTACAAGTTACAGAGGGACATAGATAAGCTGCAGAGCTGGGCTGAGAGGTGGCAAATGGAGTTTAATGCAGGAAAGTGTGAGGTGATTCATTTTGGAAGGAATAACAGGAAGACAGAGTACTGGGCTAATGGTAAGATTCTTGGTAGTGTGGATGAGCAGAGAGATCTTGGTGTCCATGTACATAGATCCCTGAAAGCTGCCACCCAGATTGAGAGGATTGTTAAGAAGGCGTACAGTGTGTTAGTTTTTATTGGTAGAGGAATTGAGTTTCGGAGCCATGAGGTCATGTTGCAGTTGTACATAACTCTGGTCGGCCGCATTTGGAGTATTGCGTGCAGTTCTGGTCGCCGCATTATAGGAAGGATGTGGAAGCATTGGAAAGGGTGCAGAGGAGATTTACCAGGATGTTGCCTGGTATGGAGGGAAGATCTTATGAGGAAAGGATGAGGGACTTGAGGCTGTTTTCATTAGAGAGAAGGTTAAGAGGTGACTTAATTGAGGCATACAAGATGATCAGAGGATTAATTAGGGTGGACAGTGAGAGCCCTTTTCCTCGGATGGTGATGTCTAGCACGAGAGAACATAGCTTTTAATTGAGGGGAGATAGATATAGGACAGATGTCAGAAGTAGGTTCTTTACTCAGAGTGTAGTAAGGGTGTGGAATGCCCTGCGTGCAACAGTAGTAGACTCGCCAACACTAAACGCATTCAAATGGTCATTGGATAGGCGTATGGACGATAAGGGAATAGTATAGGAGTGCTTGAGAGGGCTTTCACAGGTCGGCACAACATCGAGGGCTGAAGGGCCTGTACTGCGCTGTAATGCTCTATGTTCTAAGAACATGGCAGAGAGGAGAGCGGCACTCCGTTTCTCGGACGCCGTGCTGGAGACGCTCCTGGATGCAGTGGAGGAGAGGTTGGCTACCTTGTATCCTGGCCCGGGAAAAGGCTGCTAGCCGCCATCGTTCGCTGTAGGAAACACTACCGGACCAGCCTGCAGTGCCATAAAAAACTGCACAACCTCCTGAGGGCAGCCAGAGTGAGTAAGCAGCATTGTGCCCTTGGCACCAAACCCATCCCACACACTCATAACCTGACTGCGCCCCCCCCCCCCCCCCCCAACCCGGAGGGCGTCCAAAGCCCCAGCCATGACAGTGATTTCCCATCACAACTGTCTCCAACACCCTGCACCATCCCAAAGACACTCACCTCGGTTGGGCACTTTAGTGAAGAGGATCCTGGGACACTCTGGTTCTCACCACACAGCTGATCCGGTACATCAGGTGAAGGTAGAAACACCAGAGGGGGCGAATTGTCAAGGGGCGGGCTGACCCCTGGAACTAGCTGCCGTCCAGGTGGGTTTTGGGCTTCTGGAACAGACAGTCCCATCAATCGTGGAGATGCAGTCACAGAGCCAGAGACAACATGAGGGGTTGTCGACGAGCATCCAGTACCTGCAAGCGCAGTTGGAAGAGTCCACCATGCAAGCCATCCAGGCCAACATCGCATGGGCGGCGTCCGCTGTGGAGGCATTGGGAGCGAGGGTTGTGGCTGCGGATCAGCTTGCCCAAGGCCTGGGGCGTTCTGTGCAGGCATTGGCCGAGGCTAAGATAGGATTGCCGCCTCATGGGCAGCCATGTGCGAGAGCCACCTGAAAATTGTAGCGCCATTTCTGAGCGTGGCCCAGTCACAGCAGGCCATGGCTGAGACCTTTGGTGGCTTGACATGCGCTGGCAGATGTGGCACAGACACAGAGATGGAGCAGTCACTGCCTTATGTGACATAGACCCAGAAGGTGGTAGCACTATCAATGGATGATGTGGCGCAGTCCCAGACAGAGGTGATCCACTCTCTGTGCTTCATAGCAGCGAGCATGCAGACCAGAGCGAACCTCGAGAGCTGGCAACCCCATGTAGCAGGAGAGCCTTAGCGGACAGGTCCGCTCACACCTCTGTACCCTGGGGGCCACCAGACACCCCGAGGGAGGAGGATGTGATGAGGCCCATGTCTGTGACTTCCGCAGGGGAGGTGCTGGAACACCGCAGCACTTTGGACCCCCCCATCCTGTCCCTGCCGCATCTGGTGGGCTGCAGGCAGAACATGGCGGCACCACGCCAGCTGGGTCACCCAAACAGCCGCCGGGCCCATCCAGACCCGATCGCCCCAGAAGGTAGCCACCAACCACCAGGTATCAAGGCGGGAATCACAGCAGGCCGACTCCACTCTTGATGTACCATCTGGGTTTCCAGTTATACGTAACGTTAAGAGCCCATAAGGCCAGAAAGTTAGACACCAGTTATGTCGGCATGAGTGCAGGGCCATGTTTAGTTGTAGGGTCTAGGGCACGTATCTGTAAATATTTGTACACAATAAGAACCTGTTAACACTGTTGCAGCCTGCCTCAGAGCTCTGTCAGACGGGCATGAGGGGCCGGCTGGTCTGGCCAGGAAGAGGCTGCGGGCTGGGGGGAATGGACGTTATGAGTGGCCTGGGCTTCCCACACTCCCCCCCTCCCGCCCCCACAGTCCCTCTCTTGGCCCAGTGATCCGATGGGACCCTGTGATGGAATGGCCAGCTCACATGCAGGGATCACCCAGTTGGATGGTGGAAAGTGCTACCGTTGGCAGGAGTCAGAAAGAGAAAGTGAGGTACAGATTAGGGAAAAAGAAAAGGAGAGAAAAGAAAGGTAAAAAGAAAGAGAAAAGAACAAATAGCTCTAACAGAACAAAAAGCGAGATAAAGGGAAGTACAGATCAGCAGAAAAGAGAGGAAAAAGAAAATGAGAGAGACTTTGAACTTCAGAAACTGGCCATGAAATGTAAAAGTCAGTTAAAATTTGCAGAGGTGGACAGCACAGTGGCTCAGTGAGTAGCACTGGTGCCTCACAGCGCTGAGGTCCCAGGTTCGATCCCGGCTCTGGGTCACTGTGTGGAGTTTGCACATTCTCCCTGTGTTTGCGTGGGTTTCACCCCCACAATCCAAAGATGTGCAGGTTAGGTGGATTGACCATGCTATATTGCCCCTTAATTGGAAAAAATGAATTGGATACTCTAAATTCATTTTTTTTAAAATTGGCAGAGGTAAAGAGAAACGTACAGTCTGAGGATAGTGATGAGGACAGTGATAAACAGCATCATAGCTGAAGGCTTGGTGGGGATCTATTTAAATATGTCCAAGCATTGCCAAGGTTTCATGAGAAGGAGGTAGAAGCCTTTTTATTTAATTTGAGAAGGTAGCTAAACAAATGAAATGGCCACAGGACATGTGGATATTACTGATTCAAACAAAATTGGCAGGTAGAGCTAGTTTGCATCACTATCAAAGTGGGTATCTGGGACGTAGGAGGTGAAAAAAATCCATCTTAGGTGTATATGAACTAGTGCCTTAAGCCTACAGACAAAGGTTTAGACATTTCAGGAAATAACCTGGTCAAACATGGATAGAGTTTGAAAGTATCAAACAGAGCAATTTTGATAGGTGGATAAGGGCTTTAAAAATAGACCAAATGTATGAAACGCTTAGAGAAATTATAATTTTGGAGGAGTTTAAAACTTCAATTCCTGCTGCAGTGAGAACTCATGTGGAAGAACAGAAGGATAAAACTGCAAGATTGACAGCAGAAATGGCAGATGATTATGAATTAGTTCATAAATCAAAGTAATGTTTCCGACATCAGTTTCAGCCTGTGAGGGATAGAAACTGGGGAAAAGAAAAATACTCAGGTGGTAAAGGTAAAGGAGATCTAACGGGAGATAATAAGGATAGTGTACCTCAGATTAATAATGAAATCCAGGAGTGTGGAAGAGAAATGAAAAGTTGCAGATGATTTTACTGTAATAAACTAGTTCATGTAAAGTTGGTGTTGGGGTTTGAAGAAAAGCACTGGGAAGGCTGATGTGGGGTTTGTTGAAATAGTAAAGGAAAGCCCAATTGAAGCAAAGGAGGTGCAAAAGAATGCACACTCTGATCAAGAGGTGATTGATAAGAAGGTGCCAGATCTATTTAAAGAATTTACTTGTGTGGGTAAAGTTTACTCATGTGTACCAGGAGGAGCAGGTAAAGAAGTCACAATTTTAAGAGATACGGGAGCTAGACAATCTTTGATTGTAAGAGATGAGGAATTATGTAGTTTGGGAGGAATATTGCCGGAAAAGGTGGTAATATGTGGAATTCAGGGTGAGAGGAGTAGTGATCCATTATATAAGGTGAGGTTGGAAAGTCCAGTGAAGAGTGGTGAAACGGTAGGAGTAATAGAGAAATTATCTTGTCCAGGAATACAGTTTATTTTGGGTAATGATACAGCTGGGTCACAGGTGGGAGTGATGCCTATTGTGGTTTGTAAGCCGGTGGAAAATCAAACAATTGGAATTGTTGAAGGACGAATATCCTGGGATTTTTCCTGATTGTGTAGTAAAAGGTCACAGGTTAAGACAAGAGGAGAAATCGAAGAGTGAACATAAAGTTGAAGTTCAAATATCAGAAACGATTTTTGATCAGATGGTTGGAAAGAAGAACAGGTGGAGGATGAGGGGGATATTTTTAGTTCAGGAAAGTTGACGGAGTTGCAGCAGAATGATACAGAAATAAAACAAATGTATCAGAAAGCATACATGGAAGAGGAATTGAGTGTATACCAGAATGTTATTACCGTAAAAATGTCTTAAGAGAAAATGGAGACCTTTACATATGCAGACGGATGAAAAGTGCACAGAAGTTCATCAAGTGGTATTTCCAGTAGGCTATAGAAAGGAGGTGTTGCAAGTAGCACATGAGCGACCAGTAGGAGGTCATTTGGGAGTAAGGAAAACTCAAGCTAAAATACAAAAGCATTTTTAGTGGCCTGGATTACATAAAGATGTAGTTAAGTTTTGTCAATCATGCCACACTTGTCAAGTGACAGGGAAACCTCAAGCAGTGATAAAAATAGCGCCCTTAATACCCAGTCCGGCATTTGAGGAACCTTTTACAAGGGTCTTAATTGATTGTGCAGGACCGCTTCCTAAAAGTGGGAATCAATAGCTTTTGACTATAATGGATGCGTCTACTAGGTTTCCAGTACATAATATTACAACTAAAAAAATCATGAAGGAGTTACTTAAATTCTTTATTCGATATGGACTACCCACAGAAATAGAATCGGTTCAAGGATTTTATCTCGCGGTTCTTCAAGGAGGTTATGGATAGCTTCGGAGTAAAACAATTTAAATCAACTGCGTACCATCCAGAATCGCGGGGAGCATTAGAACGGTGGCATCAGACATTAAAGATAATGTTGAGGGCTTATTGCCAAGATTATCCAGAGGATTGGGATGGAGGAATTCCATTCGTACTGTTTGCAATTAGGGATGCACCAAATGAGTCAACCAAATTCAGTCCTCTTGAACTAATTTTTGGTCATGAGGGAAGAGGACCACTTAAATTAAGGAGAAATTGGTGAATAAGCAGTCTGAAATTGCATTATCAGATTACGTGTCAAATTTTAGGGAACGATTAAATAGAGCTGGTAAATTGGCTGGACAAAATTTAAAAGTTGCACAGCATGTGATGAAACAGGTCGCGGACAAGAAAGCAAAAGTTCGTAGTTCTGCTAGTGGAGATAAAGTTTTAGTATTGTTACCATGGTAGGTGAACTTTTAAAAGCAAGGTTTTGTGGACCTTATCAGATTGAAAGGAAAGTTAGTGAGGCGAATTATTTGGTAAGAACGCCAGATAGAAGAGTGTAGAACAGAACAGTACAGCACAGAACAGGCCCTACGGCCCTCAATGTTGTGCCGAGCCATGATCACCCTACTCAAACCCACGTATCCACCCTATACCCGTAACCCAACAACCCCCCCCCCTTAACCTTACTTTTATTAGGACACTACGGGCAATTTAGCATGGCCAATCCACCTAACCCGCACATCTTTGGACCGTGGGAGGAAACCGGAGCACCCGGAGGAAACCCACGCACACAGGGGGAGGACGTGCAGACTCCACACAGACAGTGACCCAGCCGGGAATCGAACGTGGGACCCTGGAGCTGTGAAGCATTTATGCTAACCACCATGCTACCCTGCTGCCCCTATGTGTGTCATGTGAATATGCTTAATAGGTATTTTGAACGGGAAGGAGAGCAAAAGGAGGAGATTTTAGTGATTCTAACTCAAAGTGAGACCCAAATCCATATGACTGAATTTGACATTCCTCAAATTAAATTGGATAACGAGGATGTTCTTAGAAATTGGGATGTTATTGAGTTACCTTCCAGAGGGAAAACAAACTGATCTGAAAGAGTTACTAATAATCACACGGACAAGTTTGTGGAAATAAGTTGGGAAGGAAGTACTAAAATGGTTACACATGATGAAGAAGTGGGAAATGCTGTTCCAATTAAACAACATCCATGTCGACCTAACTCTCTAAAACTGGCACAGGTTCAAAAAGTATGTTTAAAAATGGCCTAATTGAAGTGGGTTGCAGCCATTGGAGCTCACCCATAGTGATGGTAATACCGATCGATTGTGTGTGGACTCTCGAAAAGTAAATGCAGTTACAAGAACAGACTTTTATCCTGCATCCATTTGGAGCACTGCATTGAGAATGGGAAACAATCATCTTTTATCTCCAAACTGGATTTACTTAAAGGTTACTGGCAGGTACCTTTATACAAAAAGGCGAAGGAGATTTTAGCTTTTGTAACTCCAAATGGTATATACCAATTCAAAGTTATGCCTTTTGGCATGAAAAACGCCCCAGCCACATTTCAACAGTTAACTAACAAAGTAATTCCAGAATTACCCAATTGTGCGGTATACATAGACAAGCTGGTGATTTTTAGTCAGACATGGAAAGAACATTTGAAGCATCTGATGGAGTTATTCGATCAACTTCAGGAGATGGCTTTGGTGGTAAACCTAGCCAAAAGTAAGTCTGGAAAATCCCAAGTCACGTTCCTTGGTCATACAATTGGACATGGACAAATGGTCCCATGGGATATGAAAACAAAAGTTATTGGTGAGTTTCCAATACCTTCGACATGAAGTGAAATAATGAGATTTCTTGGCATGAGTGGTTTTTACCATGTGCTGAGTTTTAGCAGCGTGGCTGCTCCATTGACGGACTTGCTGAAGAAGTGTCGCAAATTTCAGTGGACGGCGGAGTGTCAACAGGCATTTGACGGCCTGAAGGGTGTGTTAACCACTACTCCTGTGTTGGCCACCCCAAATTACACAAAATCATTCAAAGTGGCTGTCGATACGACTGATGCGGGCTTAGGTGCTGTGCTCTTGCAAGGAGACGATGAAGGAATAGAGCAACCTATTGGATATTTTTCCAAGAAATTAAATGATCACCAGAGGAAGTATTGAACAATTGAAAAGGAGACTTTGAGCTTGGTGTTGGCTCTGCAATATTTGAATATTTATGTTATCAGCAATTCGTCTGAAACAATTATAAACACTGATCATAATCCATTGACGTTTTTGGAGAGATTCAGGAATAAAAATGCCCGACTGTTTTGATGGATTTTATTATTACAGCCATTTCATTTAAAAATTATACATGTGGCAGGACAAGAAAATGTGATAGCCGATGTTTTGTCATGAATGTGATGACGAGTAGCAGGTTCGATGGTGGAAGAACAACTAAAATGGACTGTATTATTATCAATGTTTGCCTGTTTTATTTATGTTTAAAAATTTATGTTTATTATCAATTGGTCTGAATGGGCTTGTGAAAAGGTGAAAAATGAATCCATCTTTGAATGTTTATTTTTTTTTCTTGGGGCAAGGTGTCATGGGGTTGTCGCTTTAAGAAATGCTTTTGTCTTATCACATGGCTTCAGTGATGTCATTGTATGGCTGGAGCTGGGCTGTGCCTCTCTGGGTTTTACTTTTGCTTTGAGTTTGGACTGGTTTTGAACTGCACAGGTTGAAAGAAGTGCCTCTCTATCTTCATTTTAAAAGCTGTTTCCAGACTACTTGATAACTTAAAAGAGATAATTCCTTTCTGGAAGGAATTCAAACCTGCTATTTTGAAAAGGGGTCAACGAAATTCGTAGAATGAAGCTTGTTTTTGATTAAAAGTGCCTAAGAACTCTGTTGAATAACATCTGAAAGGCAGGCTCTTGTGCTCATCGTAACCAAAATCAATAAACAGTTGTACATAGAACATACAATGCAGGAGACCATTCAGCCCATCGAGTCTGCACCGACCCACTTAAGCCCTCACGTCCACCCTATCCCCGTAATCCAATAGCCCCTCCTAACCTTTTTGGACACTAAGAGCAATTCACCACAGTCAATCCATCTAACCTGCACGTCTTTGGACTGTGGGAGGAAACCGGAGCACCCGGAGGAAACCCATGCGGTCACGGGGAGAACGTGGAGATTACGCAGTCAGTGACCCAGCAGGGTTTCGAACCTGGTACCCTGGAGCTGTGAAGCCACAGAGCTAGCCACTTGTGCTACCGTGCTGCCCCGAAATGTTGTAGGTCAGGTGAACTCCATGATATACTTTTGGGTTTTCTAAATCCTGGACCATAACACCCACATTCAAGCACCATTCCCTTTAATCGCCGTAACTGGCACACTGCCCGGCCTGAAGACAAAGATTAAACTGCATTTGCAGCTTCTTCCTCCAAACCCATTACTGCGGCATTGGGTCACTCGCATACTCCCGATCTACGCCCAGAACCTGGTCCACCAGCTCCAGATGTTCCTTCCTGGCCTCCCTATCCTTGTACGAAATGATCTTCCGCACCCCCCCCCCCCCCCCCCCCCAATATCACAACAATTAATGCCTCCCACAAAATGGAAGTCGAGACCATGCCATTCTCACTCAATTCAACGTAATCCTTTAAGGCTCTAGAAACCTTCCTGTAAAATCTGAGATCAGATAACAGTCCCACATCCAGTCTCCATCCCATGTGCTGCTTCCGATCGCCTCCAGCTCCAAGTTCATCATGTGCCTGTGTAGTCCAAAATAACCACTGCCGAATACTCCATGTTTTTCATCCCAGGGTGCAGGATTCCACCCGTGACAAAAACGTCAACCCTCGAGTACACCTGTGTACCGAGGAAAACAATAAAACCCCTTACCACCACTGGTCATTAAAAATTACTTTAAAATAACCAATACCCAAGGACCTGGGTTCAATCCTGGCTCTGGTTCATTGTCCGTGTGGAGTTTGCACATTCTCCCCATGTCTGCATGGGTGTCACCCCCACAACCCAAAGATGTGCAGGGTAGGTGGATTGGCCCGGCTAAATTGCCCCTTAATTACAGTTCAAAAAAAATTGGGTACTCTAAAAAGAACCAATAGCAACAGTAATGTCTGTAGAAAAGAAAGAGCAAGAAAAAAGTGTTAAACAAAAATTCTGCATACCTTTAAAACTTGTTGCCTGATATCTGCAGTTCAAACTGCCTGCCCTCAATGGGTGTTCCTTCCCAACCTGGGACTCCTCCTGTGCCATGTTGGAGCCTGTGCAGACTGTTGAGCTGGAGACTCCAGCCTGCCAAAAGGAGTGGAAGGTTTGTCGCGATATCCGAATGTAGGTAAGTGTGCATTTTTCCCCTTTCAGAAGGCGCGGCCCGTGGCTTCCCAACGTTAGTTACGGGCCAATAAAATGAAAATGTGCTCATCTGTACCCCAATGCCATTTCAATAGTCATTCATTGTGTTCTTATCTGCATCCCTAAATATGTGTTCAATTCTTCTGTGATTTCTTTGTAATTTCCCCGGCTTAGAACGTTGAACAGTACAGCACAGAACAGGCCCTTCAGCCCTCGATGTTGTGCCAAGCAATGATCACCCTACTCAAACCCACGTATCCACCCTATACCCGTAACCCAACTTCTGCTTCCCAGGCTTCTGACTGTAAGGGATCTACATTTGTCTTCACTAATCTTTTTCTCTTCAAATATTTCTAGAAGTCTTACGATCAGTTTCTATGTTCCATGCAATTTGATTCTCATACTCTATTTTCCCTCTCTTGATCAAATTGTTTGTCCTCCTTTGCTGAATTTTAAAATGTTCCCAATCCCCAGGCTTACTGCTTTTCTGGAAATTTTACATGTCTCCTCTTTGGATTTTGTATCCCTAAATTCTTTTCTGACAGCTTTATTTTTGGACCAGAGAGGAATGAATAGCTGTTGTAATTCATGCACACATTCTTTAAATATGAACAGTTGCTTAATCACTGTTGAAATGAAATGAAAATCACTTATTGTCACAAGTAGGCTTTGATGGAACCATCAATTCACCAGACACAAGTTTCCGATATGAATCTAGGCTTTAATCAACTTACTTCAGAGCCAGCCTGTTACCTGTTTGTGAACTCTCTGTGAACTGCAGGCTGATTCTGGACAAGGGTATTTATACAGCAGCATTGGGGGGAGGAGTCATGGGCGGAGCCAAGGGTGAAGCCCTGTACAAGCTCCTGAGCATTCCCAGAGCTACTCCCCCTAGTGGCCGGGTAACGCTACTGCGCTTACAATATACAGTGTGAATTTACCATGTTATATTCACCACATTCACCCCCTGCAAAAAAATCAAGTCCGGCGGGGGTGGTGGTTTACAAAGTCAGTCTGTCCGGTGGTCGAACTGTCCGCAGTGAGCTGCGGAGCACCGGGTTTGCAGCCTCTTGCGGTGGCTGGATGGGTGTTGTGTGCTGGGGTATGGTGACGGACTCCAGGGAGGGTTGTATCCGAGCTTCATACTCTCCTGGTTCGACCAGGGAGACTGGGGGCGCTGGGGGCTAGCCGGCGTGGGTGCGCGGAACTGGTGGAGCGAGCTTGTGGGCTCGGGAGCGCGAGGGGGCGGCAGCATGGGGTGTAGGGTGAGGGGTCCTTCTGTGGGGGTTGAGGGGGCGCTGGATCCGGCGGGTGCCAGATCCCGGAGGGATACAGTGTCCTGACGGCCGTCAGGGAACTCGACGAATGCGTACTGGGGGTTGGAGTGGAGCAGGCGCACCTTTTCAACAAGGGGGTCGGTTTTGTGCACCCTGACGTGTTTCCTCAGAGGTACGGGGCCCGGCGTCCTCAGCCATGCCGGAAGTGAGAACCCCGTGGTAGTGCCCCTGGAAAAAATGAACAGCCTCTCGTGAGGGGTTTGATTGGTCGCTGTGCACAAAAGGGACCTAATAGCGTGGAGCGCGTCTGGGAGGACTTCCTGCCACTGGGAGACTTGGAGCTTTCTAGACCGGAGGGTCAGTAGGACGGTCTTCCAGACCGTCGCTTTCTCCCTCTCCACCTGCCCGTTCCCCCGTGGGTTGTAGCTGGTAGTCCTGCTCGAGGCAATGCCCTTGTTGAGCAGGTACTGACGTAGCTCGTCGCTCATGAAGGACAAATCCCGGTCGCTGTGTACGTAGCTGGGGAAACCAAACAGGGTGAAGGTGCTATGCAGGGCCCTAATGACTGTGTGGGAGGTCATGTCGGGGCACGGGATAGCGAATGGGAAATGGGAGAACTCATCTATGACATTTAGAAAGTAAACGTTCTTGTTAGTTGAGGGGAGTGGCCCTTTGAAATGAATCGCGAGGCGTTCAAAGGGCCTAGGAGCCTTGACCAGGTGGGCCCTGTCTGGTCTATAGAAGTGCGGTTTGCACTCCGCACAGATCGGGCAGTCCCTGGTGACCGCTTTTACCTCCTCGTTGGAGAAAGGCAGGTTTCGGGCTCTGATGTAGTGGGCGAGCCGGGTGACCCCCGGGTGGCAGAGGTCATTGTGGATGACTTTCAATCGGTCAATCTGCGCGCTGGCGCATGTCCCACGGGATAGGGCATCCGGAGGCGCGTTGAGCAACCCGGGTCGATACTTAATGTCGTAATTGTAGGTGGAGAGTTCGATCCTCCACCTCAGAATTTTGTCGTTTTTAATTTTGCCCCTTTGCGAGTTGTCAAACATGAAGGCAACCGATCTTTGGTCGGTGATGAGGGTGAACCTCCTACCTGCGAGGTAGTGCCTCCAGTGACGAATAGCCTCCACAATGGCTTGTGCTTCTTTCTTGACTAAGGAGTGTCGGAGGAGGTACGGGAGAAAAACGCGACTGGTCTCCCTGCCTGATTTAATGTGGCTGCCAGAGCTACCTCTGAGGCGTCGCTCTCAACCTGGAATTGAGTGGATTCATCCACCGCCCGTATGACCGCTTTGGCGATGTCCTCCTTGATGCCGTCGAAGGCCTGGCGTGCCTCAGCTGACAGGGGAAATTGTGTGGCCCTAAAGAGTGGGCGGGCTTTGTCCGCATATTGAGGGACCCACTGGGCGTAGTAGGAGAAGAAGCCCAAGCACCGTTTGAGAGCCTTGGGGCAATGGGGGAGGGGGAGTTCTAAGAGGGAGCGCATACGGTCCGGGTCTGGGCCCAGGACTCAGTTTTCTACGACATAGCCGAGTCTGTTTGGCTAGTCTGTTTGTGCGGAAAACGCATTTCTCCTTGTTATAAGTGAGATTCAGTTTCTGTGCCGTCTGGAGAAAACGGTAGAGGTTGGCGTCGTGGTCCTGCTGGTCATAGCTGCAGATGGTGACATTGTCCAAGTACGGAAACGTGGCCCGCAGCCCGTACTGGTCCACCATTCGGTCCATTGCTCGTTAGAACACCGAGACCCCATTAGTGACGCCGAAAGGGACCCGGACGAAATGGAAGAGGCGGCCATCGGCCTCGAATGCCTTGTAGTGGCGATCCTCCGGGCGGATTGGGAGCTGGTGGTATGCAGACTTCAGATCCACCGTGGAAAAGAGCCGGTACTGGCCGATCTGGTTTACCATGTCTGCAATCCTGGGGAGGGGATATGCGTCGAGGAGCGTAAATCTATTTATGGTCTGACTATAGTCGACAACCATGCGGAATTTTTCCCCGGTCTTAACGACCACAACCTGAGCTCTCCAGGGACTATTGCTGGCCTCTATAATCCCTTCACTGAGAAGCCTTTGGACCTCTGTTCTGATAAAGACCCTATCCTGCAGGCTGTACCGCCTGCTACGAGTGGCTACGGGTTTACAGTCCTTTGTGAGATTGGAGAAGAGAGGCGGGGGGGGTGGGGGGGATAGCGAGGCTGCAGATAGTGAGTGGGGGCAGGGGCCCGCCGAAGCTGAGGGTGAGGCTCTTAAGGTTACATTGGAAGTCTAGTCCTAATAATAGTGGCGCGCAGAGTTCGGGCAAAACGTAGAGTTTGAATTTTGAGTAGCTAGCGCCTCTGATTGTGAGTCTCGCGGCGGTGCGCCCCTGGCGGAGCCTGAAGCGAGCGAGATAGTTTGCCGCGTGGGGAAAACGGGGAGCGAACAGCGTCTTACCAGGTCTGGATGTATGAAGCTCTCAGTGCTCCCGGAGTCGAAGAGGCATGGCGTGCTGTACCCGTTGATTTGGACCTCTGCTATTGAATTTCGCAGATGCTTCGGCCGTGATTGGTCCAGAGTGACTGCGCTGAGTTGCGGGTAGTCGCCGGCTCGATCAGCTGTGCTGGAGTGGCCCCGTGCTGACTGCCCTCTGAGTTCGTAGTCGTACTCTTCCGGGGAGTTGTCCGAGCGTGAAGATGCCGGTTGGGCCCGTGGATCGCATGTGGCGGGCGGCGAGGTAGATGGTGTCCAAGATGGCGGCCCCTATGAGTCGCACGTGGCCGCCCGCGTGTTGGAGGTTTTCCAAGATGGCGGCCCCCATGGATCGCACGTGGCGGGAGAGGGAGGAGTCGGGGCATAGCCCGCAGCGGTTTGGGCCCCACGGGCCTGCGGGAGTGGGGAGCGATTAATTCGTGCCGCTGGGGAGTTGGAAGCTGGGGCCCTTTTAGCGAGGCACTCTTGCGTAGTGGCCTTTCCGCCCGCAGCTGCTGCAGGTCGCGTTGCGGGCCAGGCAGTGCTGCCGCGGGTGCTGGTTCTGGCCGCAGAAATGGCAGGCTGGAGCAGCATAGTGGCTGGCTGGAGCAGCGTAGTGGCTGGCTGGGGCAGCATGGTGGCTGGGCGGCCGCTTAGCACAGGCCTGGGGGAGTCGCTGGTCGGGGGCCCATGATTGGGTCGCGGGGTCCGTGGGGAACGAGTTAAGGCTGCGGAAGGAGATCTCCATCTTGGGCCCCCTTTCCAGCAGCCGTTGGCGCACATAATTAGACCTGAGGCCTGCTACAAAAACATTGTGTACAGCAAGTTCTCTGTGATCAGCCGCTGTAACCACTTGAAAATTACAGTCATTTGACAAGTTATTGAGTTCCCTTAAAAATTCGGCGAGTGATTCTGTAGGCCGCTGGCGTCGAGTCGTGAACACGTGGCTTGCGTAAACTTCGTTAATAGGCCTTATATAAATTTTATCGAGAACTGCTAGCGCTCCAGTATATGAACCGGCCGAGTTTAGTTGCGTGGAGATTCTGTGGCTCACCCTCGCGTGCAGTAGACTTAGCTTCTGTTCCTCTGTCGTTTCGGCTGTGCTCACTTCTGCCAGGTAGGCCTTAAAGCACCGCATCCAGGGGGAGAAGATTTCTTTAGCCTCTGCATTCTGCGGGTCGAGTTCCAGGCGTCCAGGCTTGAGGGCCGATTCCATGATCGATCTTTACTGTTCTTAAGTTGATTAAATTGATAGAACCATCAATTCACCAGACACGAGTTTCCGATATGAATCTAGGCTTTAATCAACTTACTTCAGAGCCAGCCTGTTACCTGTTGAAATGAAATGAAATGAAAATCGCTTATTGTCACGAGTAGGCTTCAATGAAGTTACTGTGAAAAGCCCCTAGTCGCCACATTCCGGCGCCTGTCCAGGGAGGCTGGTACGGGAATCGAACCGTGCTGCTGGCCTGTTTGGTCTGCTTTAAAAGCCAGCGGTTTAGCTCAGTGTTGATTAACTCTCTGTGAACTGCAGGCTGACTCTGGACAAGGGTATTTATACAGCAGCACTAGGGGGAGGAGTCATGGGCGGAGCCAAGGGTGCAGCCCTGTACAAGCTCCTGAGCATTCCCAGGGCTACTCCCCCTAGTGGTCGGGTAACGCTACTGTGCTTACAATATACAATGTGAATTTACCATGTTATATTCACCACAGGCTTCAAATAAAGTTACTGTGAAAAGCCCCTAGTCGCCATATTCCAGCGCCTGTTCAGGGAGGCTGGTATGGGAATTGGACCGTGCTGCTGGCCTGCCTTATTCTGCTTTAAAAACCAGCTATTTAGCCCAGTGTGCTAAACCAGCCACTGGAAACTAAACTGTTGACCCTTTTAGTAAGATTCCTCAATCTATTCTTGCCTATTTGTACCTCATACACTCATAGAACATAGAACAGTACAGCACAGAACAGGCCCTTCGGCCCTCGATGTTGTGCCGAGCAATGATCACCCTACTTAAACCCACGTAACCCGTATACCCGTAACCCAACAATCCCCCCCATTAACCTTACACTACGAGCAATTTAGCATGGCCAATCCACCTAACCTGCACATCTTTGGACTGTGGGAGGAAACCGGAGCACCCGGAGGAAACCCACGCACACACGGGGAGGACGTGCAGACTCCACACAGACAGTGACCCAGCCGGGAATCGAACCTGGGACCCTGGAGCTGTGAAGCATTGATGCTAACCACCATGCTACCGTGAGGCCCCTAAATTGTTGCCTTCATTTAATTAGAGTCATAGATGTTTATTCCATGGAAACAGGCCCTTTGGCCCAGTTGTCCATGTCGCCCAGTTTCTATCACTAAGCTAGTCCCACTTGCCTTCATTTGGCCCTCTATTCCTCTATACCCACCCTGCCCATGTAACTTCAACTGCTTTTTAAAGTTGTACCCGCCTCTACCACTGCCACAGGCAGCCCATTCCAGATGCTCACCACCGTCTGTGTGAAGATATTTCCCCTCTGATGTCCTTTGTATCTCTCCACTCACCTTAAACCCATGCCCTGTAGTTCTAGACTCCTCTACCTTTGGGAAAAGATGTTAACTATCTACCTTATCTTTGCTCCTGATTATGTGTTGAAGAATTTCAAGCTTTAATAGTTTGCAAACAAGTACAGACTCAAGGAAAATAGAGGGGGGAGAGGAGCACAGAACAAGAGGTCTTATGAAAGGATGGAAGGCTGCAGTGATTAAATAATAAAGGGGGTGATGGTGCAATGCAAGATGTTAGGCAGCACCTTCCAAACCACGATCTCAAACTTTTGGAAGGACAGCACCAGATACCTGGGAACATCACCACCTGCAGGTTCTGCACAAGGATCCAGGACCTGAGTTTCAGATTCGACTTCTTCCCTCTCCACTGTAATGAAGAATTCTGCCATATTATGGTAGCTGAGTATGAACCAAACTCGAATTCTGAAATATGCTCAGCCTAAATATGTTCAAAGCCAGAATCAGCCTTCCCCATGCTGGTGGGAGGATGCAAATCACCTATTTGTATCCAGTTCAATTTGATTAATGGGCTGAAAGCCAGATTCACCACCCCCGTTATGTGTCGTCCACGACAGCGTGAGATCCTCTGGACGGGCTTTGGTGCAAGTTTGTCCAAGCATGCTCCTGATGCGGTCCACCCTGAGGTGGGTCAAGGGGGCCAGTGCATAACTGAGGTACCCCCCAAAGTCCATCAGAAGGGCAAATGCAAATCATACCCTACCCACAGTGGCAGGAAGGGTCAGTTTCCCTCCTCAGCACGGAATAACGTATCACTCCCCCACAGCACACACCCATGAGAGTGGCCCAATCCCTTCCAACACTGACCCCCCCAACACTTCCTCCCATCAGACCCCCCATTAGTCACTCCTATTAGACCCCCTCATCAATCACTCCCATCAGACCCCCTCATCAGTCACTCCCATCAGACCCCCTCATCAGTCACTCCCATCAGACCCCCTCATCAGTCACTCCCATGAGATCCCATCAATCACTCCCACCGGACCCCGGCATCAATCACTCCCGTCAGTCTCCCCTCATCATACCCATCAGTACCCCCATCAAAGATGCCTGACTCAAAGCTGAAGAGCGCTGCATTTTCACTTACCCTTCACTAACATGTGCTACCTTCAATAAATGTTTTTAAAGTAGCAGCTTTACAAGTGTCACCGGGTGCGATCCTGGTCCTGAGTCACTGTCCGTGTGGAACATAGAACATAGAACAGTACAGCACAGAACAGGCCCTTCGGCCCTCGATGTTGTGCCGAGCCATGATCACCCTACTCAAACCCACGTATCCACCCTATACCCGTAACCCAACAACCCCCCCCTTTAACCTTACTTTTAAGGACACTACGGGCAATTTAGCATGGCCAATCCACCTAACCCGCACATCTTTGGACTGTGGGAGGAGACCGGAGCACCCGGAGGAAACCCACGCACACAGAGGGAGGACGTGCAGACTCCACACAGACAGTGACCCAGCCGGGAATCGAACCTGGGACCCTGGAGCTGTGAAGCATTGATGCTAACCACCATGCTACCCTGCTGCCCCAAGTTTGCATATTCTCCCCATGTCTACATGGGTCTCACCCCCATGGTGGCCCACACCCAGAGGGACGTGGCCCACACCCAGAGGGACGTGGCCCGGACACTGGCCGACGTGGCCCACACCCAGAGGGATGCAGCCCAGTCACTGGCTGATGTGGCACAGACTCTCAGTGTGCTGGCACAGTCCCAGACGGAGGTGGGCCACTCCCTGTGATCCATGGCCAAGAACGTGCAGACCCTGATCGAGACCAGAGCAGGCCTCCAGGACTGGCAGCAGCAGGTGTCAGGGGAGCCTCAGGTTTAGTGGTGTGGGAGGTGAGGCGGTTGTGTCTGGGATGGTGGTGCCATGCCCCTGGCCAGCAACCCCGCTCCCCCACAGTCGGTGAAACGTGAGGCGACTAGGACGTCCCATAGCGTGCTGGCCCTGGTGATGGCGTTGTGAGGCATCCCGTGCCTGGCCAGGCCCCATGTCCTGCTCATTGTCCCCCTCCCAGGTACAATGGGCTACATGGTGGTTTCTGTTGGCACTGAAGGCCCCACCCATGCATGTACCCGCCCCCCACCCCCGCACTCATGCCTCGTCGGTGCCTCCGGTCCTGTCGCCCGTCCCTGCTGCCAGGGGCACCGTTGGCTGGCACTGCCCTCACTGGGGGCTGCCGTGGGTGTGGCCCTGGATGGTCTCCTGGCTGCCGGTTGGGTGGGGTGTTCGGGGGCAGGGGGGGTGGGGTGAAGGGTGGTGCCTTTTTCATGAAAATGAAAAATGAAAATCGCTTGTCACGAGTAGGCTTCAGTGAAGTTACTGTGAAAAGCCCCTAGTCGCCACATTCCGGCGCCTGTCCGGGGAGGCTGGTACATGAATCGAACAGTGCTGCTGGCCTGCTTTAAAAGCCAGCGATTTAGCCCATAGAGCTAAACCAGCGGCCAGTGTCACTGTGTAGAAGCAGGGGCCGGAGTGGTGGTCAGCAAGATGGCCGCTATAATGGCAGTCGGTGCCTGGGCACCGCCACAGTCCTGTGGGGGACTCCCTGGCTGCTCAGGCCCGCTAATGATATGCCTACTGTACTTTCAAGCCGCGCGGCAAGCCCAAAATTTACGCCATTTTGGGGGTGTGATTTGGCGTCAAACCGGCATCTACCGCGGTTTGGGCATTGGAAACTATTTTCCACCCAGTCGCTTTTCCTAATTTTGCCGTCAGCAAACGGAGAATCTAGCCCTCAAATCTTACTGGCTCTAGAGATGCATTGTTATCCCAAAATTCACAAAGGTGCCCCATTGCCTTTGGAATGCTGTTATCAGCTCACATTTCCCACAGGTTAGGCACAAAATTACGTTCAAGATTTAGGGTGCAGAACTATATCTAATCAGCTGCTGTTCCTTCACGGAGGAGAAAAATCTTCACATTCAATTCAGGCCTCCAGGGCTCATGAATTATGGATCTCCCCACTTCCAGTCACTGTTAACATCGCCTATGTGATAAACCAGGCCACTTCACGAATGGTTTCTCAATTTGGTTTTCCTGATAGAGAAATGTTTACTTTGTCACTAAGTTTGACTCGAATCATCGCCAATCATGTTACCTTTCCTGAAGTTTTGATTCCTTTAGCTAATGTTACCCCAACAATTATCCAGGCCAGAAGCAGAGTGAGGGCTAAATACCAGACAATGTTTCCAGTCTCATCGATTGAACTTGAACGCCGCAAAGCCACAATACTAAATGAAATAAGAAAACATCTCAAGTCAGGATACTGTTCATTACACAAAGTTCAGGTTTTAGACTGTTAATAATGATCTGAAAGATGAAGAGAATCAGCACTCCTTTTCAAAGTGAAATCACAAGAAATTAATATTAAATTTGGTATTTTTTTCTTTGTGTTTATGGCACTCAGCCTTTATTTTCGGCTGCCATCAGGATCGAGAAGGAGCCCAATGAATATAAGAATTGCTAGACAAGGGACCTGATATATTGGCCGTGTCCCACAGGAATCAAGATGAGGCGTGGCTGATAAACCCCTCTCGTGAGGCCTCTTCTGGGATTCTCGATGGTCACCACACCTCGGCGAGATCAAACGACATCTCGCAAGACGTCACGATCTGGATTCCACCGACAATGTGCAGGGCCCAGACTTGCAGCATTAAGTGAGTCTAAAAGCTCACTTAACTCTGCCGACGCCAGATCGAACTGCTCCTGGGATTTACTGGTCACCAGAAATGGGACCAGGCGTAACAGCACTTGAGAGTCTCCCAGCTGATCAGAAGCCTCTGGGCAGGCCGGCACACAGGGACTATTGATGCCACCGGGCCACCTGGGCACTGCTGTCCTGGTCAGTTGGCAGTTACAAGGTGCCCAGGTGGCATTTTGCCCACACCAGGGATTGGGCCCTGCATGAATTTGGGTGGGGTGTGGATGGTGGGGGGGGGGGGGGGGGGGGGGGGGGGGGTGTTCGAGAATTCCCCAAAAGGTGAGTTGCGGCATTGGGTGTATCTGCGGGGGGTGGGGGGGGGGGGGGGGGGGGGGGGGGTCAGGAGATTGGGGCATTATTTAAAAATGGCTTCCCAATGTCTTCTGCAGGAAATGCGACTGAGTGCAGCGTCGGCGGGGTATTTCCCATTGAGGCCTGGAAACAAAATCAGTGCTGTTAGATAGTGAGGTTGTTCCAGGCACTCAAGCCCTCTCATCCTCCCCACAACAGGTCCTGCCTTTTTTTCGTTCGATTGCGTCCAAGCAAACGACAATAGAAAATCAAAATATCGTGGACGCTGGAAATCTGAAATAAAAAAAGTAAACACTTGAAACACTCAGCGGGTCAGTCAGCATCTGTGGAGAGAGGAGCAGTGTTAATGGGAGAAATTACAGGTGGGATTCTCCGGTCACCAACGTGAAATAGGGTTCAGCAATCAGCTGGTGAACCCCGGGGGGGGGGGGGACACGCCGCTTTTGTACATACACATCTATGTACACCACACACCGTCGCGACGGCCTCAGGGCGTTACCTGAGGCCCTCCCCTGATGCTCTGCCCCCGATGGCCCGAATTCCGAACGGCGTGGAACACTTATCCTATTTTTTCGTGAACCCGGAATGGTGGCTAGGGACTGAGTCCAGCGCTGCCAGTCGGCTGGGGGCCTTTCCGCGGGTTGGGATGATGAAAAAAAAATCAAAGCCATTCTAAAGATGCCACGACCCACAGACAAAAAGGGTGTCTTGAACATACTGGGGATGATTAGCTTTGTGGGAAAGTTTATTCCTGACTTTGCCTCCAAGACGTCCCAGCTTAGGGAATTCATTCAAAAAATGTTGTTTTCAGCGGTCGCCAAAACACGAGCAGGAGTGGAAAGCATTGCTCGTCTCACTAATGATAGTGTCCGTCTTTGCCTTCTTTGACCCGACTAAGATAACTAAGATTTCCACTGATGCATCCCAGGTTGCTTGGAGCGGTACGTCTGCAGCAGGGTGCAGATAACGATTGGCTGCCGGTGGCATACGCGTCATGCGCTATAGCTGAAACAGAGCGTTAATGTGCACAGACCGAAAAGGAATGCCTGGGGCTAGTCACAGGCCTGGAAAGATTTTATGACAACGTATATGGGCTCTCTACATGTTTGGTAGAGACGGACCACAGACCACTGGTTGCAATAGTACAAAAGAACTTGT
Source organism: Scyliorhinus canicula (assembly GCF_902713615.1). Classification (NCBI taxonomy): domain Eukaryota; kingdom Metazoa; phylum Chordata; class Chondrichthyes; order Carcharhiniformes; family Scyliorhinidae; genus Scyliorhinus; species Scyliorhinus canicula. The sequence continues at coordinate 90,452,863 of NC_052162.1, forward strand.
GTCAGATATCCCCTCCAGCTCCAGCAAAGGACTCTGACTTTTTCTATCCACCAGGCAAGTATCTGGCAGTCGCCAACACGCTCTCTAGAACCACGGCCATCAATGAGGTTTGTGTGGGGGCTGACAAAGTCCAGTTGCATGTTGATCTTGTTGCTGCGTCGCTTCCCGTCTCTGATGAAAAGTCACGCCTGATCAGGACATAAACAGCCAAGGATCCTGGCCTGCAAAAAGTCATCAAATGTCTCAAAGAGAGGTGGCAAAAAGGCTCCTGTTCTGCATATTACAATGCACGTGACAAACTCAGTGAGGTGAATGGTCTTCTCCTGCGGCAGCACAGAATCATCATCCCGCACTCGCTGAGGCCGCTCATTCTTAGAAAACTTCACAAAGGGTACCTGGGCATTGAGAAATGCAAGCGCAGGGCCAGGTAGACCCAAGGTATTGCAAGTATGGTCGACCACTGCGATACGGGTCAAACATTTTACTGCAAACAAAACAAGGAGCCGATGCATGTGGAAGATATCATTGCTAGTCCGTGGCAGAAAGTGGGCATGGAGTTGTTCCATTTTAATGGAAGTGACTACCTGGTCTTAATTGACTACTTTTCCAACTATCCAGAGGTGGAGTAGTTGGCGAACTCGACTGCTCACTGTGTAATACAGCATGTCAAAGCAATCTTTGCCCGGCATGCCATACCATCTATTGTCATGTCGAACAATAGGCCATGTTTCAATAATTATGAATGGACTGAGTTCCGCCTATATGACTGCAGACACATTACCTCCAGCCCGCTATATCCCCAATCGAATGAGAAGGCAGAAAAGGGCATACACAGAGACCTTTGATAGCCGGGAAGATCTGTATCTGGCACTGCTCAGTTATTGCTCGGCCCCACTTTAAATGACCTTTTGCCAGTAAAGCTGTTCATGAACAGGCAGCTGCGGACAACCCTGCCTTCCATGGTGGCTCCCACTGTCAATCAGCCAATTAAGAGGAAATTAGTTGAAGTTAGAGAAAGCAGAAAGAGGTTTACGATAGGTCTACAAGGACGCTCTGGCCACTGCAGATAGGGGACATTGTTAGAATTGAGGACCCCAATGGCAGGGAATGGGTGAAACTGGCAAGGGTACAACATGCAGGTCCGCACTCGTTCATGGTGATCACTGAGGATGGTTCACTCCTGCGCTGGAACCGAAGAGCTCTACTAAAAGTACAACGGCCAGTCATGCTGAAACCAATGGAAGAGTTTGGGTGTAATCCTAAACTTGAGGAAGACACGGACTGTCCAGCACATCCTGGGTTAATGATGCATCTGCAGTGGCGCATGTGGAAAGATCTGCAACTGATGAAGGTGGGGCACACTCAACAACTAAGCCATTGCTCAGAAGGTCGACCAGAGTAAGGTGTAAGCCTGACAGACTGAACTTAATACAAAATGTCTATCATATGTGTTTGTAAGTACCTATATCTCCAAAGATGGATGTGGTGATATGCAGACATGTATATCTGTTTGTAACTATAAATATATAAAGTTGTTGATCAATATATAATCATAGGTAACACCTCCTGCCTGGGATGGCACCAGACATGCATCGCGTGACTGACGTGACTCAACAGTTGGCAGTAGGATAGATAGTAGGACAATTGCATTTAGAGTAGCTCCCAAGGAACCTGAGTACCATTGTTTGTTATGGGCCAGGGTTTAGAGAACCCCAAAGTGTATCATGGAGTTCACCTGACCCACAACATTTAATAGATTGTGGTATGGGGAGCACACTGCCCACTCGACAGGTGTGGCACAGCAGAAATGGAAAAGTATTTTTTAAAGCAAAACAATGTTTATCCTGTTTACTCAAGTTAACCTTTTTAAAACATATAGTGAACATCTTAGCAACCATCAATTCAAATACAACCCCCAAAGTATACAACACTAAGTAAACCTTTAAGCTTTCCTTTTAACATCCATAAGACTTAAAAATAAACCTTTACAACACAAAGATCAGGTTTAAATTCACTATTGAGAGCAGTTATTAGTTTTAAATTACCAAAGGATCGATTTACAGTCTTTAGATTACAGAGAGAGACAAATACACCTTCTGGCTGTTACTACAGCTATCCAGCTCTGAAAATGAAACTAAAACACACCCTGCAGCAAACAGCGGAAAACGAAAGTAAAAAGCTGACAGACAACCCAGCTCCACCCACACTCTGACATCACTGATAAACACCCATTTCTTCAAGGTACATTTCTTAAACACTCATTTCTTAAAGGTACTCTCACATGACATCTCCCCCCAAGGAAACCATTTTTCACTATCCTTTAAGAAATGCACACAGTAAATATACATTTTTGTTTCAAAAAACACAACACGTGAACAGGTATAATAATATGGTCCATTTTTGTTCTTGTCCCTCCAACTGAACCTGCTTCCGTTCATCACATTCATGACAAAGCATCGGCTATCACGTTTTCTCGTCCTGCCACATGTACTATTTTTAAATGAAATGGCTGTAACAATAAACTCCAGCGAAACTGCCTTGCATTGTTATTCCGGAATCGTTCCAAAAACGTCAACGGATTATGATCAGTATATATAATGGTGACAGACGGATTGCTGGTCACATAAATGTGAAAATGGTGCAAAGCTAGCACCAAACTCAAAGTCTCCTTCTCAATCATTGAATACTTTTACTGGTGAGAATTCAATTTCTTTGAAAAATAACCAATAGGCCGCTCTAGCCCTTCGTCGTTGTCTTGTAGAAGCACCGCATCTACACCCACATCACTCGCAACAACCGCCACTTTGAATGGTTTCGTATAATTTGGGATGGCTAACTCAGGAGCAGTGGTTCACACAGCCTTCAGGCCATCAAATGCCTGTTGAGACTCCGCTGTCCACTGGAATTTGTTACGCTTCTCGAGGAAGTCCGTCAGTGGAGCGACCACACTGCTAAAATTTGGTACAAATTTCCGGTAAAATCCACTCATACCAAGAAATCGCATTATTTCCCTTTGTGTCGAGGGTATCTTTTGTTTTCACATCCCTTGGGACCATTCAGCCCTGTCCAATTGTATGGCCAAGGAAAGTGACTTGGGCTTTTCCAAATTCACTTTTGGCTAGGTTTATCACCAGACCCGCCTCCTGATGTCGACTGAATAACTCCATCAGATGTTTTGAATGTTCTTTCCATGTCTGGCTGAAAATTACGAGATCGTCGATGTGTACCGCACAATTGGGTAATCCTGAAACGACTGTTAGTTAACCGTTGAAATGTGGCTGGGGCGCCTTTCATGCCAAATGGCATAACTTTGAATTGGTATATACCATCTAGAGTCACAAAAGCTGAAATCATCTTCGCCCTTTCGGATAAAGGTACCTGCCAGTAACCTTTAAGTAAATCCAATTTGGCAATAAAAGTTGATTGTCCCACTTTCTCAATGCAATCCTCCAAACGTGGGATAGGATAAGAGTCCATTCTTGTAACTGCATTAACCTTTCCATAGTCCACAAAAAAACATTGGGGACCGTCTGCTTTAGGTACCATCGCTATGGGTGAGCTCCAATGGCTGCAACCCACTTCAATCATGCCATTTTTAAGCATACTCTTAAAAACCTGTGCCCATTTTAAAGGGTTAAGTCTTTATGGATGTTGTTTGATTGGAACAGCATTTCCCACATCTACATCATGTATAGCCATTTTAGTACTTCCCAATTTATCTCTACAAACTTGTCCATGTGATATCAATAACTCTTTCAGGTCAGTTCGTTTTTCCTCTGAAAGGTAACTCAACAATTTATCCCAATTTTTAAGAACATCCTCATTTTCCAATTTAATTTGAGGTATGTCAAATTCACAGTCATCTGAATTTGGTTCGTCACTTTGAGTTAGAATCATTAAAACCTCCTTCTTTTTCTCTCCTTCCCTTTCAAGGTACCTTTTAAGCATATTCACATGACACACTTGGTGAGTCTTCCTTCTATCTGGTGTTTTTAACCACATAATTCACCCCACTTAATTTCCTTTCAATCCGATAAGGTCCACAAAACCTAGATTTTAAAAGTTCACCTACCACTGGTAACAACACTACAACTTTATCTCCACTGGCAAAACTACGAACTTTGGATTTCTTGTCCGCTACCCGTTTTATCACATTTTGTGCAACTTTCAAATGTTGTCTAGCCAATTCACCTGCTCTATTTAATCGTTCCCTAAAATTTCACACGTAATCCAATAATGTAATTTCCGATTTCTCACTCACCAATTTTTCCTTAATCAATTTAAGTGGTCCTCTTACCTCATGACCAAAAAATAGTTGAAAAGGACTGAACCTGGTTGACTCCTTAGGTGCATCCCTAATTGCAAACAGTACGAATGGAATTCCTTTATCCCAATCCTCTGGATAATTGTGACAATAAGCCCTCAAATTGTCTTTAATGTCTGATGCCGCCTTTCTAATGCTCCCTGCGATTCTGGATGGTAAGCAGTTGATTTAAATTGTTTTAGTCCTAAGCGATCCATAACTTCTTTGAATAATCTTGAGGTAAAATTCAAACTTTGATCCGATTGGATTTTTGTGGGTAGTCCATATCTAGTAAAGAATTTAAGTAACTCCTCCACAATCTTTTTAGCTGTAATATTGTGTACTGGAATGGCCTCTGGAAACCTAGTAAATACATCCATTATCGTCAAAAGATATCGATTCCCACTTTTTGTTTTAGGAAGCGGTACGACACAATCAATTAGGACCCTTGTAAAAGGTTCCTCAAATGCTGGAATGGTTTTTAAGGATGCTGGTTTTATCACTGCTTGAGGTTTCCCTATCACTTGACATGTGTGACATGGGTGACAAAATTTAACTGCATCTTTATGTAGTCTAGGCCAATAAAAATGTTTCAGGATTTTAGCTTGAGTTTTCCTTATTCCCAAATGACTTCCCACTGGTACCTGATGTGCAACTCGCAACACCTCCTTGTTACGACACAATTCGGAAAAATCCCAGGATATACGTCCTCCACAACTTCAGTTGTCTGATTTTCCACCGGCTTATCAACCACAGTTGTCATCACTCCCACCTGCGATCCAGCTACATCATTACCCAAGATAAACTGTATTCCTGGACAAGATAATTTCTCTATTACTCCTACTAACACCTCACCAGTCTTCACTGGACTTTCCAACCTTATCTTGTATAATTGAACACTACTCCTCTCACCCTGAATTCCTCATATTACCACCTTTTCTGGCAATATTTCTCCCAAACTACATAAGCTGTCATCTCTTAGCATTAAAGATTGACTAGCTCCCGCATCTCTTAAAATTCTGACTTCCGTACCTACTTCACCTGGTACACATGAGTAAACTTTGCCCACACAAGTAAATTATTCAAAGAGATCTGGCACCTTCTTATCAATCACCTCTTGATCAAGCTGTACAATCTTTTGCACCTCCTTTACTTCACTTGGGCTTTCCGTTACCACTTTAACAATCCCCACCGTCTTATCCTGTTTTACCACATCAGCCTTCCCAGTGCTTTTCTTCAACCACCAACTCTGTGACTTTACATGGCCTAGTTTATTACAGTAAAAACATTTGCAACTTTTAATTTCTCTTCCACCCTCCTATTACTCCGACTACCACTTCACCACCCTTCACTGGACGTTCCACCAGACCTAACTCCGGGCCAACATTTTCATTTTGGTCACACCCGGATGCACATTGTGCAAGTTTCTTAGTATCAGCTCCTGTCCTTTTTCCGGGACAATCACAAGAGGATACCGTCTTCCACGCTAAATTCTGACAGCTTGGAGGAAAATGCCCGCAACTCGCCAGGGAGCTGTCTATGCTACCCACCATACAGGACTATGTGCTGAACCTTTGACTGGACTGGCTCCATCTGGGTCCACTCACAGATCTGTGATGCAATGACAGGCAAGTGTCCATAAAATTTAGGGTTGCAACCACCTCACTGGTCATGGGGGTCGACATGGGGCCGGTCGATAAAGGCAATCGGCTCAGTGCGTCGGCATTCGCTATCTGGGTTCCTGGTTTGTGCTCCAGAGAATGCTTGGAGGCAGCACGCAACAAAGCCCAGCGCTGGATCCGTGCGGAAGCAATGGACGGTATTGGCTTATCCTAAGACCATAAGACCATAAGACATAGGAGTGGAAGTAAGGCCATTCGGCCCATCGAGTCCACTCCACCATTCAATCATGGTTGATTTCAACTCCATTTACCCGCTCTCTCACCATAGCCCTTAATTCCTCGAGAAATCAAGAATTTATCAATTTCTGTCTTAAAGACACTCAATGTCCCGGCCTCCACCGCCCTCTGTGGCAATGAATTCCACAGACCTACCACTCTCTGGCTGAAGAAATTTCTCCTCATCTCTGTTCTAAAGTGACTCCCTTTTATTCTAAGGCTGTGCCCCCGCGTCCTAGTCTCCCCTGCTAATGGAAACAACTTCCCTACGTCCATCCTATCCAAGCCATTCATTATCTTGTACGTTTCTATTAGATCTCCCCTCAACCTCCTAAACTCCAATGAATATAATCCCACGATCCTCAGACGTTCATCGTATGTTAGGCCTACCATTCCTGGGATCATCCGTGTGAATCTCCGCTGGACCCGCTCCAGTGCCAGTATGTCCTTCCTGAGGTATGGGGCCCAAAATTGCTCACAGTATTCTAAATGGGGCCTAACTAGTGCTTTATAAAGCCTCAGAAGTACATCCCTGCTTTTATATTCCAAGCCTCTTGAGATAAATGACAACATTACATTTGCTTTCTTAATTACGGACTCAACCTGCAAGTTTACCTTTAGAGAATCCTGGACTAGGACTCCCAAGTCCCTTTGCACTTTAGCATTATGAATTTTGTCACCGTTTAGAAAATAGTCCATGCCTCTATTCTTTTTTCCAAAGTGCAAGACCTCGCACTTGCCCACGTTGAATTTCATCAGCCACTTCTTGGACCATTCTCCTCTCGGAAAAGTCCCAGTAGAGGCTTATGATCAGTCACAATAGTGAAGCGGTGGCCGTACACATATTGGTGGAAGCGTTTCACTGCAAAGACCCCCCACTGCCAGGCCCCCCTTTTCGATCTGCGCATATTTATTTTCCGCTGCAGTCAATGTGCTGGATGCAAAAGCAATTGGCCACTCGGCCCCATTCTCCATCTTGTGCGACAGGACGGCCCCAATACCATACGGAGATACATCACATGTGATGAACAAAGGCTTTCCAGGATCAGTGGGTTAGTAACCCAGACGACAACAATTGTTGTTTTACGCGCCGGAAAGCGGTTTCTTGTGGCTGACCCCAAACCCAGGTGTGGGGCGGGATTCTCCGTTGCCCGTCGTAACGCGGGTTTCCGGCGAGAAAAATCGGTGTTAATCACTCCGGCGTCGGGGCCTTCTTTTAGGCCGCTATTCTCCGTTCCCGGAGGGGCTAGCAGCTGACTGACGCGATACGCGTTTTTTGGAGGATAAGGAGCAGAGAGACAGACCCGGCATTTGGGGGGGGTTCCGGCATTTGGGGGGGGGGGGGTTCCGGCATTTGGGGGGGGGGTTCCGGCATTTGGGAGGGGGGGTTCCGGCATTTGGGGGGGGGGGGTTTCCGGCATTTGGGGGGGGGGGTTCCGGCATTTGGGGGGGGGGGGTTCCGGCATTTGGGCGGGGGGTTTCTGGCATTTGGGGGGGGGGGTGGGGGGGGGGTGGTTCCGGCATTTTGGGGGGGGTTCTGGCATTTGGGGGGGGGGGGTTCCGGCATTTGGGGGGGGGGGGGTTCCGGCATTTGGGGGGGGGAGGTTCCGGCATTT